>NW_027459092.1:22500-121644 GCF_050624435.1 Tenrec ecaudatus | reverse complement strand
AGCTACATAGTCCAAGTGCCCGTTCGTTAACCTAGATAGTCCAAGTGTCTGCTAGGTTACCTAGACAGTCCAATTGCCCGCTAGTTAACCTACATAGTCCAAGTGCCCGATAGGGAACCTACATAGTCCAAGTGCCCGCAAGGCAACCTACAAAGTCCAAGTGCCAGTTAGTTAACCTAGATAGTCCAAGTGCCCACTAGGGGACGTACATAGTCCAAGTGCCCCCTAGGTAACCTACATAGTCCAAGTTCCCGATGGTAACCTAAATAGTCCAAATGCCCGCCAGGGAAACTACATAGTCCAAGTGCCTGCTAGTTAACCTAGATAGTCCAAGTGCCTGCTAGTAAACCTACAGAATCCATGGGCCCGCTAGTTAACCTACATAGTGCAATGGCCCGCTAGTTAACCTAGATCGTGCAAGTGTCCGCTAGTTAACCTACATAGTCCACGTGCCCGCTTGGTAACCTAGATAGTCCAAGTGCCCGCTAGGGATCCTTCATAATCCAAGTGCCTGCTAGTTAACCTAGATAGTCCAAGTGCCCGCTAGTTAACCTAGATAGTCCTAGTACCCGTTAGTTAACCTAGATAGTCCAAGTGCCCACTAGGGGACGTACATAGTCCAAGGGCCCGCTAGTTAACCTACATAGTCCAAGGTCCGTTAGTTAACCTAGATAGTCCAAGTGCCCGCTAGTTAACCTACATAGTCCAAGTCGCTGCTAGGTAACCTAGACAGTCCAAGTGACCATTAGGTTACCTACATAGTCCAAATGCCCGTTCGTTAACCTACATAGTCCAAGTGCCTGCTAGGTAACGTAGATAGCCCAAGTGCCCGCGAGAAAATGTACATAGTCCAAGTGCCCTCTAGGTAACCGAGATAGTCCAAGTGCCCGCTAGTTAACCTACATAGTCCAAGTGCCTGCTAGGTAAACTACATAGTCCAAGTGTCCACTAGGTAACATAGACAGTCCAATTGCCCGCTAGTTAACCTAGACAGTCCAAGTACCCGATAGGGAACCTACATAGTCCAAGTGCCCGCTAGGGAACCTACATAGTCCAAGTGCTCGCTAGGTAACCTACATTGTCCAAGTGCCCGTTCGTTAACCTAGATAGTCCAAGTGCCCGCTAGTTAACGTACATAGTCCAAGTGCCCACTAGGGGACGTACATAGTCCAAGGGCCCGCTAGTTAACCTACATAGTCCAAGGTCCGTTAGTTAACCTAGATAGTCCAAGTGCCCGCTAGTTAACCTACATAGTACAAGGGCCCGCTAGTTGACCTAGATAGTCCAAGTGCCCGCTAGTTAACCTAGATAGTCAAAGTGCCCGCTAGTTAATCTAAGTAGTACAAATGTCCGATAGGGATCCTACATAGTCCAAGTGACCGCTAGTTAACCTACATAGTCCAAGTCGCTGCTAGGTAACCTAGACAGTCCAAGTGACCATTAGGTTACCTACATAGTCCAAGTGCCCGTTCGTTAACCTACATAGTCCAAGTGCCCGCTAGGTAACGTAGATAGCCCAAGTGCCCGCGAGAAAATGTACATAGTCCAAGTGCCCTCTAGGTAACCGAGATATTCCAAGTGCCCGCTAGTTAACCTACATAGTCCAAGTGCCTGCTAGGTAAACTACATAGTCCAAGTGCCCACTAGGTAACATAGACCGTCCAATTGCCCGCTAGTTAACGTAGACAGTCCAAGTACCCGATAGGGAACCTACATAGTCCAAGTGCCCGCTAGGGAACCTACATAGTCCAAGTGCTCGCTAGGTAAACTACATAGTCCAAGTGCCCACTAGGTAACTTAGACAGTCCAATTGCCCGCTAGTTAACCTAGACAGACCAAGTACCCGTTAGGGAACCTACATAGTCCAAGTGCCCGCTGGGAACCTACATAGTCCAAGTGCTCCCTAGGTAACCTACATAGTCCAAGTGCC
The DNA here is from genome assembly GCF_050624435.1 of Tenrec ecaudatus. Classification (NCBI taxonomy): domain Eukaryota; kingdom Metazoa; phylum Chordata; class Mammalia; order Afrosoricida; family Tenrecidae; genus Tenrec; species Tenrec ecaudatus. The sequence goes on along the minus strand of NW_027459092.1, from coordinate 119,714 downwards.
CGTTAGTTAACCTAGATAGTCAAAGTGCCTGCTAGGTAACCTAGACAGTCCAAGTGCCCACTAGGTTACCTACATAGTCCAAGTGCCCGTTCGTTAACCTAGATAGTCCAAGTGCCTGCTAGGTTACCTAGACAGTCCAAGTGCCCGCTAGTTAACCTACATAGTCCAAGTGCCCAATAGGGAACCTACATAGTCCAAGTGCCCGCAAGGCAACCTGAAAGTCCAAGTGCCAGTTAGTTAACCTAGATAGTCCAAGTGCCCACTAGGGGACGTACATAGTCCAAGTGCCCGCTAGGTAACCTACATAGTCCAAGTTCCCGATGGTAACCTAAATAGTCCAAATGCCCGCCAGGGAAACTACATAGTCCAAGTGCCTGCTAGTTAACCTAGATAGTCCAAGTGCCTGCTAGTAAACCTACAGAATCCATGGGCCCGCTAGTTAACCTACATAGTGCAATGGCCCGCTAGTTAACCTAGATCGTGCAAGTGTCCGCTAGTTAACCTACATAGTCCACGTGCCCGCTTGGTAACCTAGATAGTCCAAGTGCCCGCTAGGGATCCTTCATAATCCAAGTGCCTCCTAGTTAACCTAGATAGTCCAAGTGCCCGCTAGTTAACCTAGATAGTCCTAGTACCCGTTAGTTAACCTAGATAGTCCAAGTGCCCACTAGGGGACGTACATAGTACAAGGGCCCGCTAGTTAACCTACATAGTACAAGGGCCCGCTAGTTGACCTAGATAGTCCAAGTGCCCGCTAGTTAACCTAGATAGTCAAAGTGCCCGCTAGTTAACCTAAGTAGTACAAATGTCCGATAGGGATCCTACATAGTCCAAGTGACCGCTAGTTAACCTACATAGTCCAAGTCGCTGCTAGGTAACCTAGACAGTCCAAGTGACCATTAGGTTACCTACATAGTCCAAGTGTCCGTTCATTAACCTACATAGTCCAAGTGCCCGCTAGGTAACGTAGATAGCCCAAGTGCCCGCGAGAAAATGTACATAGTCCAAGTGCCCTCTAGGTAACCGAGATATTCCAAGTGCCCGCTAGTTAACCTACATAGTCCAAGTGCCTGCTAGGTAAACTACATAGTCCAAGTGCCCACTAGGTAACATAGACCGTCCAATTGCCCGCTAGTTAACGTAGACAGTCCAAGTACCCGATAGGGAACCTACATAGTCCAAGTGCCCGCTAGGGAACCTACATAGTCCAAGTGCTCGCTAGGTAAACTACATAGTCCAAGTGCCCACTAGGTAACTTAGACAGTCCAATTGCCCGCTAGTTAACCTAGACAGACCAAGTACCCGTTAGGGAACCTACATAGTCCAAGTGCCCGCTGGGAACCTACATAGTCCAAGTGCTCCCTAGGTAACCTACATAGTCCAAGTGCCCGTTAGTTAACCTAGATAGTCAAAGTGCCTGCTAGGTAACCTAGACAGTCCAAGTGCCCACTAGGTTACCTACATAGTCCAAGTGCCCGTTCGTTAACCTAGATAGTCCAAGTGCCTGCTAGGTTACCTAGACAGTCCAAGTGCCCGCTAGTTAACCTACATAGTCCAAGTGCCCAATAGGGAACCTACATAGTCCAAGTGCCCGCAAGGCAACCTGAAAGTCCAAGTGCCAGTTAGTTAACCTAGATAGTCCAAGTGCCCACTAGGGGACGTACATAGTCCAAGTGCCCGCTAGGTAACCTACATAGTCCAAGTTCCCGATGGTAACCTAAATAGTCCAAATGCCCGCCAGGGAAACTACATAGTCCAAGTGCCTGCTAGTTAACCTAGATAGTCCAAGTGCCTGCTAGTAAACCTACAGAATCCATGGGCCCGCTAGTTAACCTACATAGTGCAATGGCCCGCTAGTTAACCTAGATCGTGCAAGTGTCCGCTAGTTAACCTACATAGTCCACGTGCCCGCTTGGTAACCTAGATAGTCCAAGTGCCCGCTAGGGATCCTTCATAATCCAAGTGCCTCCTAGTTAACCTAGATAGTCCAAGTGCCCGCTAGTTAACCTAGATAGTCCTAGTACCCGTTAGTTAACCTAGATAGTCCAAGTGCCCACTAGGGGACGTACATAGTACAAGGGCCCGCTAGTTAACCTACATAGTACAAGGGCCCGCTAGTTGACCTAGATAGTCCAAGTGCCCGCTAGTTAACCTAGATAGTCAAAGTGCCCGCTAGTTAACCTAAGTAGTACAAATGTCCGATAGGGATCCTACATAGTCCAAGTGACCGCTAGTTAACCTACATAGTCCAAGTCGCTGCTAGGTAACCTAGACAGTCCAAGTGACCATTAGGTTACCTACATAGTCCAAGTGTCCGTTCATTAACCTACATAGTCCAAGTGCCCGCTAGGTAACGTAGATAGCCCAAGTGCCCGCGAGAAAATGTACATAGTCCAAGTGCCCTCTAGGTAACCGAGATATTCCAAGTGCCCGCTAGTTAACCTACATAGTCCAAGTGCCTGCTAGGTAAACTACATAGTCCAAGTGCCCACTAGGTAACATAGACAGTCCAATTGCCCGCTAGTTAACCTAGACAGTCCAAGTACCCGATAGGGAACCTACATAGTCCAAGTGCCCGCTAGGGAACCTACATAGTCCAAGTGCTCGCTAGGTAAACTACATAGTCCAAGTGCCCACTAGGTAACTTAGACAGTCCAATTGCCCGCTAGTTAACCTAGACAGTCCAAGTACCCGATAGGGAACCTACATAGTCCAAGTGCCCGCTGGGAACCTACATAGTCCAAGTGCTCCCTAGGCAACCTACATAGTCCAAGTGCCCGTTAGTTAACCTAGATAGTCAAAGTGCCTGCTAGGTAACCTGAATAGTCCAAGTGCCCGCTAGGGAACCTACATAGTCCAAGTGCCCGCTGGGTAACCTAGATAGTCCAATTGCCCGTTAGCTAACCTAGATAGTCGAAGTGTCCGCTTGTTAACCTACATAGTCCAAATGCCCGTTCGTTAACCTAGATAGGCCAAGTGTCCGCTAGGTAACCTAGACAGTCCAAGTGCCTGCTAGGTTACCTACATAGTCCAAGTGCACGTTCGTTAACCTAGATAGTCCAAGTGCCCGCTGGTAACCTACATAGTCCAAGGGCCCGCTAGGTAACCTTGATAATCCAAGTGCTTTCTAGTTAACCTACATAGTCCAAGTGCCCACTAGGTAACCTAAATAATCCAATTGCCCGCTACGGAAACTACATAATCCAAGGGCCCGTTAGTTAACCTAGATAGTCCAAGTGCCCACTAGTTAACCTATATAGTCCAAGTGCCCGCTAGTTAACCTACATAGTACAAGGGCCCGCTAGTTGACCTAGAGAGTCCAAGTGCCCGCTAGGTAACCTACATAGTCAAAGTGCCCGTTCGTTAACCTAGATAGTCAAACTGCCCGCTAGGTAACCTAGACAGTCCAAGTGCCCGCTAGGTTCCCTACATAGTCCAAGTGCCCGTTCGTTACCTAGAGAGTCCAAATGCCTGCTAGGTTACCTAGACAGTCCAAGTGCCCGCTAATTAACCTACATAGTCCAAGTGCCCGATAGGGAACCTACATAGTCCAAGTGCCCGCTAGGCAACCTACATAGTCCAAGTGCCCGTTAGTTAACCTAGATAGTCCAAGTGCCCACTAGGGGACCTACATAGTCCAAGTGCCCGCTAGGTAACCTACATAGTCCAAGTGCCCACTAGGTAACCTGAATAATCCAAATGCCCGCTAGGGAAACTACATAGTCCAAGTGCCTGTTAGTTATCATAGATAGTCCAAGTGCCCACTAGGGGACGTACATAGTCCAAGTGCCCGCTAGGGGACGTACATAGTCCAAGTGCCCGCTAGGTAACCTAGATAGTCCAAGTGCGCGCTAGGGTGTGTACATAGTCCGAGTGCCGGCTAGGAAACCTAGATAGTCCAAGTACCCGCTAGGTAACCTACATAGTCCAAGTGCCCACTAGGTAACCTGAATAATCCAAATGCCCGCTAGGGAAACTACATAGTCCAAGTGCCTGTTAGTTATCATAGATAGTCCAAGTGCCCACTAGGGGACGTACATAGTCCAAGTGCCCGCTAGGTAACCTAGATAGTCCAAGTGCGCGCTAGGGTGTGTACATAGTCCGAGTGCCGGCTAGGAAACCTAGATAGTCCAAATACCCGCTAGTTAACCTACATAGTCCAAGGGCCCGCTAGTTTACCTACATAGTCCAAGGTCCGCTAGTTAACCTATATAGTCCAAGTGCCCGCTAGTTTACCTACATAGTCCTAAGTCCGCTAGTTAACCTATATAGTCCAAGTGCCCGCTAGTTAACCTAAATAGTCCAAATGTCTGATAGGGATCCTACATAGTCCAAGTGCCCGCTAGGTCACCTACATAGTCCAAGTGCCCGTTCGTTAACCTAGATAGTCAAAGTGCCCGCTAGGTAACCTAGACATTCCAAGTGCCCGCTTGGTTACCTACATAGTCCAAGTGCCCGTTCGTTAACCTAGATAGTCCAAGTGCCTTCTAGGTTACCTAGACAGTGCAAGTGCCCTCTAGGTAACCTAGATAATCCAAGTGCCCGCTAGTTAACCTACATAGTCCAAGTGCCCGCTAGGCAACCTATATAGTCCAAGTGCCCGTTAGTTAACCTAGATAGTCCAAGTGCCCACTAGGGGACGTACATAGTCCAAGCGCCCGCTAGGTAACCTACATAGTCCAAGATCCCGATGGTAACCTAAATAGTCCAAATGCCCGCTATAGAAACTACATAGTCCTTGTGCCTGCTAGTTAACCTAGATAGTCCAAGTGCCCGCTAGTAAACCTACATAATCCATGGGCCCGCTAGTTAACCTACATAGTGCAAAAGCCCGCTAGTTAACCAAGATCGTGCAAGTGTCCGCTAGTTAACCTACATAGTCCTCGTGCCCGCTAGTTAACCTAGATAGTCCAAGTGCCCGCTAGGGATCCTTCATAATCCAAGTGCCTGCTAGTTAACCTAGATAGTCCAAGTGCCCGCTAGTTAACCTAGATAGTCCTAGTGCCCGTTTGTTAACTTAGATAGTCCAAGTGCCCACTAGGGGATGTACATAGTCCAAGGGCCTGCTAGTTAACCTACATAGTCCAAGGTCTGTTAGTTAACCTAGATAGTTCAAGTGCCCACTAGTTAACCTAGATAGTCAAAGTGCCCGCTAGTTAACCTAAGTAGTACAAATGTGTGATAGGGATCCTACATAGTCCAAGTGCCCGCTAGTTAACCTACATAGTCCAAGTCTCTGCTAGATAACCTAGACAGTCCAAGTGACCATTAGTTTACCTACATAGTCCAAGTGCCTGGTAGGTAAACTGCATAGTCCAAGTGCCCACTAGGTAACATAGACAGTCCAATGCCCGCTAGTTAACCTAGACAGTCTAAGTACCCGATAGGGAACCTACATAGTCCAAGTGCTCGCTAGGTAAACTACATAGTCCAAGTGCCCACTAGGTAACCTAGACATTCCAATTGCCCGCTAGTTAACCTAGACAGTCCAAGTACCCGATAGGGAACCTACATAGTCCAAGTGCCCGCTGGGAACCTACATAGTCCAAGTGCCCATTAGTTAACCTAGATAGTCAAAGTGCCTGCTAGGTAACCTATATAGTCCAAGTGCCCGCTAGGTAACCTAGACAGTCCATGTGCCCGCTAGGTAACCTACATAGTCCATGTGCACTTTCGTTAACCTAGATAGTCCAAGTGCCCGCTGGTAACCTACATAGTCTTAGGGCCCGCTAGGTAACCTTTATAGTCCAAGTGCCTTCTAGTTAACCTACATAGTCCAAGTGCCCGCTAGTTAACCTACATAGTCCAAGTACCCACTAGGTAACCTAAATAATCCAAATGCCCGCTAGGGAAACTACATAGTCCAAGTGCCCGTTAGTTAACCTAGATAGTCCAAGTGCCCACTAGGGGACGTACATAGTCCAAGTGCCCGCTAGGTAACCTAGATAGTCCAAGTGCGCGCTAGGGTATGTACATAGTCCGAGTGCCGGCTAGGAAACCTAGATAGTCCAAGTGCCCGCTAGTTAACCTACATAGTACAAGGGCCCGCTAATTGACCTAGATAGTCCAAGTGCCCGCTAGTTAACCTAGATAGTCCAAGTGCCAGCTAGTTAACCTAAGTAGTCCAAATGTTCGATAGGGTTCCTACATAGTCCAAGTGCCCGCTAGGTAACCTACATAGTTCAAGTGCCCGTTCGTTAACCTAGATAGTCCAAGTGCCTGCTAGGTTACCTAGACAGTCCAAGTGCCCGCTAGTTATCCTACATAGTCCAAGTGCCCGATAGGGAACCTACATAGTCCAAGTGCCCGCTAGGCAACCTACATAGTCCAAGTGCCCGTTAGTTAACCTAGATAGTCCAAGTGCCCACTAGGGGACGTACATAGTCCAATTGCCCGCTAGGTAACCTACATATCCAAGTTCCCGATGGTAACCTAAATAGTCCAAATGCCCGCTAGGTAACCTACATAGTCCAAGTGCCCGCTAGGTAACCTAAATAGTCCAAATGCCCGCTAGGGAAACTACATAGTCCAAGTGCCTGCTGGTTAACCTAGATAGTCCAAGTGCCTGCTAGTAAACCTACATAATCCATGGGCCCGCTAGTTAACCTACATAGTGCAAGGGTCTGCTAGTTAACCTAGATAGTGCAAGTGTCCGCTAGTTAACCTACATAGTCCTCGTCCCCGCTAGTTAACCTAGATAGTCCAAGTGCCCGCTAGGGATCCTTCATAATCCAAGTGCCCGCTAGTTAACCTAGATAGTCCTAGTGCCCATTCGTTAACCTAGATAGTCCAAGTGCCCACTAGGGGACGTACATAGTCCAAGGGCCCGCTAGTTAACCTAGACAGTCCAATTGCCAGCTAGTTAACCTAGACAGTCCAAGTACCCGATAGGGAACCTACATTGTCCAAGTGACCACTAGGGAACCTACATAGTCCAAGTGCTCGCTAGGCAACCTACATAGTCCAATTGCCCGTTAGCTAACCTGGATAGTCGAAGTGTCCGCTAGTTAACCTACATAGTCCAAGTGCCCGATCGTTAACCTAGATAGGCCAACTGCCCGCTAGGTAACCTAGAGAGTCCAAGTGCCCGCTAGATTACCTACATAGACCAAGTGCACGTTCGTTAACCTAGATAGTCCAAGTGCCCGTGGTAACCTACATAGTCCAAGAGCCCGCTAGGTAACCTTGATAGTCCAAGTGCCTTCTAGTTAACCTACATAGTTCAAGTGCCCGCAAGGTAACCTACATAGTCCAAGTGCCCACTAGGTAACCTAAGTAATCCAAATCCCCACTAGGGAAACTACATAATCCAAGTGCCCGCTAGTTAACCTAGATAATCCAAGTGCCCGCTAGTAAACCTAGATAGTCCAAGTGCCCGCTACATAACCTAGATAGTCCAATGCACCTCTAGTTAATCTAGATAGTCCAAGTGCCCGCTAGTTAACCTAGCTAATCCAAGTTCCCGATAGTTTACCTACATAGTCCAAGGTCCCTCTAGTTAACCTAGATAGTCCACGTGCCCGCTAGGGTACGTACATAGTCCAAGTGCCCGCTAGGTAACCTAAATAGTCCAAGTGCCCGCTAGGGTATGTACATAGTTCAAGTGCCCGCTAGGTAACCTAGATTGTCCAAGTGCCCGCTAGTTAACCTACATAGTCCAAGTGCCTGCTAGGTAACCTAGATAGTCCAAGGTCCTGCTAGTTAACCTACATAGTCCAATGCCCGATAAGGAACCTACATAGTCCAAGTGCCCGCTAGGGAACCTACATAGTCCAAGTGCCCGCTAGGTAACCTAGATAGTCCAATTGCCCGTTAGCTAACCTACATAGTGGAAGTGTCCGCTAGTTAACCTACATAGTCCAAGTGCCCGTTCGTTAACCTAGATAGTCCAAGTGACCGCTAGGTAACCTACATAGTCCAAGTACCCACTAGGTAACCTAAATAATCCAAATGCCCTAGGGAAACTACATAGTCCAAGTGCCCGTTAGTTAACCTAGATAGTCCAAGTGCCCACTAGGGGACGTACATAGTCCTAATGCCCGCTAGGTAACCTAGATAGTCCAAGTGCGCGCTAGGGTATGTACATAGTCTGAGTGCCGGCTAGGAAACCTAGATAGTCCAAGTGCCCGCTAGTTTACCTACATAGTACAAAGGCCCGCTAATTGACCTAGATAGTCCAAGTGCCCGCTAGTTAACCTAGATAGTCCAAGTGCCCGCTATTTAACCTATGTAGTCCAAATGTTCGATAGGGATCCTACATAGTCCAAGTGCCCGCTAGGTAACCGACATAGTTCAAGTGCCCGTTCGTTAACCTAGATAGTCCAAGTGCCTGCTAGGTTACCTAGACAGTCCAAGTGCCCTCTAGGTAACCTAGATAGTCCAAGTGCCCGCTAGTTAACCTACATAGTCCAAGTGCCCGCTAGGCAACCTACATAGTCCAAGTGCCCGTTAGTTAACCTAGATAGTCCATGTGCCCACTAGGGGACGTACATAGTCCAAGTGCCCGCTAGGTAACCTACATAGTCCAAGTTCCCGATGGTAACCTAAATAGTCCAAATGCCCGCTAGGGAAACTACATAGTCCAGTGCCTGCTAGTTAACCTAGATAGTCCAAGTGCCCGCTAGTAAACCTACATAATCCATTGGCCCGCTAGTTAACCTACATAGTGCAATGGCCCGCTAGTTAACCTAGATCGTGCAAGTGTCCGCTAGTTAACCTACATAGTCCTCGTGCCCGCTAGTTAACCTCGATAGTCCAAGTGCTTGCTAGGGATCCTTCATAATCCAAGTGCCTGCTAGGTAACCTAGATAGTCCAAGTGCCCGCTAGTTAACCTAGATAGTCCTAGTGCCCGTTAGTTAACTTAGATAGTCCAAGTTCCCACTAGGGGATGTACATAGTCCAAGGGCCTGCTAGTTAACCTACATAGTCCATGGTCTGTTAGTTATCCTAGATAGTCCAAGTGCCCTCTAGTTAACCTAGATAGTCAAAGTGCCCGCTAGTTAACCTAAGTAGTACAAATGTCTGATAGGCATCCTACATAGTCCAAGAGCCCGCTAGTTAACCTACATAGTCCAAGTCTCTGCTAGGTAACCTAGACAGTCCAAGTGACCATTAGGTTACCTACATAGTCCAAGTGCCTGCTAGGTAAACTACATAGTCCAAGTGCCCACTAGGTAACCTAGACAGTCCAATGCCCGCTAGTTAACCTAGACAGTCCAAGTACCCGATAGGGAACCTACATAGTCCAAGTGCCCGCTAGGGAACCTACATAGTTCAAGTGCTCGCTAGGTAAACTACATAGTCCAAGTGCCCACTAGGTAACCTAGACAGTCCAATTGCCCGCTAGTTAACCTAGACAGACCAAGTACCCGATAGGGAACCTTCATAGTCCAAGTGCCCGCTGGGAACCTACATAGTCCAAGTGCCCATTAGTTAACCTAGATAGTCAAAGTGCCTGCTAGGTAACCTATATAGTCCAAGTGCCCCCTAGGTAACCTAGAGTGTCCAAGTGCCCGCTAGGTAACCTGCATAGTCCATGTGCACTTTCGTTAACCTAGATAGTCCAAGTGCCCGCTGGTAACCTACATAGTCCAAGGGTCCGCTAGGTAAACTTTATAGTCCAAGTGCCTTCTAGTTAACCTACATAGTCCAAGTGCCCACTAGGTAACCTACATAGTCCAAGTGCCCACTAGGTAACCTAAATAATCCAAATGGCCGCTAGGGAAACTACATAGTCCAAGTGCCCGCTAGTTAACCTAGATAGTCCAAGTGCCCGCTAGTAAACCTAGATAGTCCAAGGGCCCGCTACTTAATCTAGATCGTCCAAGTGCCCGCTAGTTAACCTAGATCGTCCAAGTGCCCGCTAGTAAACCTAGATAATCCAAGTGCCCGATAGTTAACCTACATAGTCCAAGGGCCCTCTAGTTAAGCTAGATAGTCCAAGTGCCCGCTAGGGGACGTACATAGTCCAAGTGCTCGCTAGGCAACCTACATAGTCCAAGTGCCCGTTAGTTAAACTAGATAGTCGAAGTGCCTGCTAGGTAACCTAAATAGTCCAAGTGCCCGCTAGGGAACCTACATAGTCTAAGTGCCCGCTAGGTAACCTAGATAGTCCAATTGCCCGTTAGCTAACCTAGATAGTCGAAGTGTCCGCTAGTTAACCTACATAGTCCAAGTGCCCGTTCGTTAACCTAGATAGGCCAAGTGCCCGCTAGGTAACCTAGACAGTCCAAGTGCCTGCTAGGTTACCTACATAGTCCAAGTGCACGTTCGTTAACCTAAACAGTCCAAGTGCCCGCTGGTAACCTACATAGTCCAAGGCCCGCTAGGTAACCTTGATAGTCCAAGTGCCTTCTAGTTAACCTACATAGTCCAAGTGCCCGCTAGGTAACCTACACAGTCCAAGTACCCACTAGGTAACCTAAATAATCCAAATGCCCGCTAGGGAAACTACATAGTCCAAGTGCCCTTTAGTTAACCTAGATAGTCCAAGTGCCCACTAGGGGACGTACATAGTCCAAGTGCCCGCTAGGTAACCTAGATAGTCCAAGTGCGCAATAGGGTATGTACATAGTCTGAGTGCCGGCTAGGAAACCTAGATAGTCCAAGTGCCCGCTAGTTAACCTACATAGTACAAGGGCCCGCTAATTGACCTAGATAGTCCAAGTGCCCGCTAGTTAACCTCGACAGTCCAAGTGCCCGCTAGTTAACCTAAGTAGTCCAAATGTTCGATAGGGATCCTACATAGTCCAAGTGCCCGCTAGGTAACCTACATAGTTCAAGTGCCCGTTCGTTAACCTAGATAGTCCAAGTGCCTGCTAGGTTACCTAGACAGTCCAAGTGCCCGCTAGTTATCCTACATAGTCCAAGTGCCCGATAGGGAACCTACATAGTCCAAGTGCCCGCTAGGCAACCTACATAGTCCAAGTGCCCGATGGTAACCTAAATAGTCCAAATGCCCGCTAGGGAAACTACATAGTCCAAGTGCCTGCTAGTTAACCTAGATCGTCCAAGTGCCTGCTAGTAAACCTACATAATCCATGGGCCCGCTAGTTAACCTACATAGTACAAGGGTCCGCTAGTTAACCTAGATAGTGCAAGTGTCCGCTAGTTAACCTACATAGTCCTCGTTCCCGCTAGTTAACCTAGATAGTCCAAGTGCCCGCTAGGTATCCTTCATAATCCAGGTGCCTGCTAGGTAACCTAGATAGTCCAAGTGCCCGCTAGTTAACCTAGAGAGTCCTAGTGCCCGTTAGTTAACCTAGATATTCCAAGTGCCCACTAGGGGACGTACATAGTCCAAGGGCCCGCTAGTTAACCTAGACAGTCCAATTGCCAGCTAGTTAACCTAGACAGTCCAAGTACCCGATAGGGAACCTACATTGTCCAAGTGCCCGCTAGGGAACCTACATAGTCCAAGTGCTCGCTAGGCAACCTACATAGTCCAATTGCCCGTTAGCTAACCTAGATAGTCGAAGTGTCCGCTAGTTAACCTACATAGTCCAAGTGCCCGATCGTCAACCTAGATAGGCCAAGTGCCCGCTAGGTAACCTAGACTGTCCAAGTATCCGCTAGATTACCTACATAGTCCAAGTGCACGTTCGTTAACCTAGATAGTCCAAGTGCCCGTGGTAACCTACATAGTCCAAGAGCCCGCTAGGTAACCTTGATAGTCCAAGTGCCTTCTAGTTAACCTACATAGTCCAATTGCCCGCAAGGTAACCTACATAGTCCAAGTGCCCACTAGGTAACCTAAGTAATCCAAATGCCCGCTAGGGAAACTACATAGTCCAAGTGCCCGCTAGTTAACCTAGATAATCCAAGTGCCCGCTAGTAAACCTAGATAGTCCAAGGGCCCGCTAGTTAATCTAGATGGTCCAAGTGCCCGCTAGTTAACCTAGATAGTCCAAGTGCCCGCTACATAACCTAGATAGTCCAATGCACCTCTAGGTAATCTAGATAGTCCAAGTGCCCGCTAGTTAATCTAGCTAATCCCAGTTCCCGCTAGTTAACCTACATAGTCCAAGGGCCCTCTAGTTAACCTAGATAGTCCAAGTGCCCGCTCGGGTACGTACATAGTCCAAGTGCCCGCTAGGTAACCTAAATAGTCCAAGTGCCCGCTAGGGTATGTACATAGTTCAAGTGCCCGCTAGGTAACCTAGATTGTCCAAGTGCCCGCTAGTTAACCTACATAGTCCAAGTGCCTGCTAGGTAACCTAGATAGTCCAAGGTCCTGCTAGTTAACCTACATAGTCCAATGCCCGATAAGGAACCTACATAGTCCAAGTGCCCGCTAGGGAACCTACATAGTCCAAGTGCCCGCTAGGTAACCTAGATAGTCCAATTGCCCGTTAGCTAACCTACATAGTGGAAGTGTCCGCTAGTTAACCTACATAGTCCAAGTGCCTGTTCGTTAACCTAGATAGTCCAAGTGACCGCTAGGTAACCTAAGTAGTCCAAATGTCCGATAGGGATCCTACATCGTCCAAGTGCCCGCTGGTAATCTACATAGTCCAAGTGCCCGTTCGTTAATCTAGATAGGCCATGTGCCCACTAGGTAACCTAGACAGTCCAAGTGCCCGCTAGTTTACCTACATAGTCCAAGTGCACGTTCGTTAACCTAGATAGTCCAAGTGCCCGCTGGTAACCTTGATAGTCCAAGTGCCTTCTAGTTAACCTACATATTCCAAGTGCCCGCTAGGTAACCTACATAGTCCAAGTGCCCGCTAGGTAACCTACATAGTCCAAGTGCCCACTACGTAACCTAAATAATCCAAATGCCCGCTAGGGAAACTACATAGTCCAAGTGCCCGCTAGTTAACCTAGATAGTGCAAGTGCCCGCTAGTTAACCTAGATAGTCCAAATGCCTTCTAGTTAACCTACATAGTCCAAGTGCCGGCTAGGTAACCTACATAGTCCAAGTGCCCGCTAGTTAACCTAGATAGTCCAAGTGCCCGCTAGTAAACCTAGATAGTCCAAGTACCCGCTAGTTAACTTAGATAATCCATGTGCCCGTGAGTTAACATAGATAGTCCAAGGGCCCGCTAGTTAATCTAGTTTGTCCAAGTGCCCGCTAGTTTACCTAGATAGTCCAAGTGCCCACTAGTTAACCTAGATCGTCCAAGTGCCCACTAGTTAACCTAGATAATCCAAGTGCCCGATAGTTAACCTACATAGTCAAAGGGCCCTCTAGTTAACCTAGATAGTCCAAGTGCCCGCTAGGGGACGTACATAGTCCAAGTGCTCGCTAGGGAACCTACATAGTCCAAGTGCCCGTTAGATAACCTAGATAGTCAAAGTGCCTTCTAGGTAACCTAAATAGTCCAAGTGCCCGCTAGGGAACCTACATAGTCCAAGTGCCCGCTAGGTAACCTAGATAGTCCAATTGCCCGTTAGCTAACCTAGATAGTCGAAGTGTCCGCTAGTTAACCTACATAGTCCAAGTGCCCGTTAGTTAATCTAGATAGGCCAAGTGCCCGCTAGGTAACCTAGACAGTCCAAGTGCCTGCTAGGTTACCTACATAGTCCAAGTGCGCGTTCATTAACCTAGAAAGTCCAAGTGCCCGCTGGTAACCTACATTGTCCAAAGGCCCGCTAGGTAACCTTGATAGTCCAAGTGCTTTCTAGTTAACCTACATAGTCCCAGTGCCCACTAGGTAACCTATATAATCCAAATGCCCGCTAGGGAAACTACATAGTCCAAGTGCCCGTTAATTAACCTAGATAGTACAAGTGCCCACTAGGGGACATACATAGTCCAAGTGCCCGCTAGTTAACCTAGATAGTCCAAGTGCGCGCTAGGGTATGTACATATTCCGAGTGCCGGCTAGGAAACCTAGATAGTCCAAGTGCCCGCTAGTTAACCTACATAGTCTAAGGGCCCGCTAGTTAACCTACATAGTACAAGGGCCCGCTAGTTGACCTAGATAGTCCAAGTGCCCGCTAGTTAACCTAGATAGTCCAAGTGCCCGCTAGTTAACCTAAGTAATCCAAATGTCCGAAAGGGATCCTACTGAGTCCAAGTGCCCGCTAGGTAACCTACATAGTCCAAGTGCCCGTTCGTTAACCTAGATAGTCAAAGTGCCCGCTAGGTAAACTAGACAGTCCAAGTGCCCACTAGGTTACCTACATAGTCCAAGTGCCCGTTCGTTAACCTTGGTAGTCCAAGTGCCTGCTAGGTTACCTAGACAGTCCAATTGCCCGCTAGTTAACCTACATAGTCCAAGTGCCCGATAGGGAACCTACATAGTCCAAGTTCCCGATGGTAACCTAAATAGTACAAATGCCCGCTAGGGAAACTACATAGTCCAAGTGCCTGCTAGTTAACCTAGATAGTCCAAGTGCCTGCTAGTAAACCTACATAATCCATGGGCGCGCTAGTTAACCTACATAGTGCAATGGCCCGCTAGTTAACCTAGATCGTGCAAGTGTCCGCTAGTTAACCTACATAGTCCACGTGCCCGCTTGGTAACCTAGATAGTCCAAGTGCCCGCTAGGGATCCTTCATAATCCAAGTGCCTGCTAGGTAACCTAGAGAGTCCAAGTGCCCGATAGTTAACCTAGATAGTTCTAGTACCCGTTAGTTAACCTAGATAGTCCAAGTGCCCACTAGGGAACGTACATAGTCCAAGGGCCCGCTAGTTAACCTACATAGTCAAGGTCCGTTAGTTAACCTAGATAGTCCAAGTGCCCGCTAGTTAACCTACATAGTACAAGGGCCCGCTAGTTGACCTAGATAGTCCAAGTGCCCGCTAGTTAACCTAGATAGTCAAAGTGCCCGCTAGTAAATCTAAGTAGTACAAATGTCCGATAGGGATCCTACATAGTCCAAGTGCCTGCTAGTTAACCTACATAGTCCAAGTCGCTGCTAGGTAACCTAGACAGTCCAAGTGACCATTAGGTTACCTACATAGTCCAAGTGCCCGTTCGTTAACCTACATAGTCCAAGTGCCCGCTAGGTAACGTAGATAGCCCAAGTGCCCGCGAGAAAATGTACATAGTCCAAGTGCCCTCTAGGTAACCGAGATAGTCCAAGTGCCCGATAGTTAACCGACATAGTCCAAGTGCCTGCTAGGTAAACTACATAGTCCAAGTGCCCACTAGGTAACATATACAGTCCAATTGCCCGCTAGTTAACCTAGACAGTCCAAGTACCCGATAGGGAACCTACATAGTCCAAGTGCCCGCTAGGGAACCTACATAGTCCAAGTGCTCGCTAGGTAAACTACATAGTCCAAGTGCCCACTAGGTAACCTAGACAGTCCAATTGCCCGCTAGTTAACCTAGACAGTCCAAGTACCCGATAGGGTACCTACATAGTCCAAGTGCGCGCTGGGAACCTACATAGTCCAAGTGCTCCCTAGGCAACCTACATAGTCCAAGTGCCCGTTAGTTAACCTAGATATTCAAATTGCCTGCTAGGTAACCTGAATAGTCCAAGTGCCCGCTAGGGAACCTACATAGTCCAAGTGCCCGCTGGGTAACCTAGATAGTCCAATTGCCCGTTAGCTAACCTAGATAGTCGAAGTGTCCGCTAGTTAAGCTACATAGTCCAAGTGCCCGTTCGTTAAGCTAGATAGGCCAAGTGCCCGCTGGTAACCTATATAGTCCAAGGGCCCGCTAGGTAACCTTGATAATCCAAGTGCTTTCTAGTTAACTTACATAGTCCAAGTGCCTACTAGCTAACCTAAATAATCCAATTGCCCGCTAGGGAAACTACATAGTCCAAGTGCCAGTTAGTTAACCTAGATAGTCCAAGTGCCCACTAGTTAACCTATATAGTCCAAGTGCCCGCTAGTTAACCTACATAGTACAAGGGCCCGCTAGTTGACCTAGATAGTCCAAGTGCCCGCAAGGTAACCTACGTAGTCCACGTGCCTGTTTGTTAACCTAGATAGTCAAACTGCCTGCTGGGTAACCTAGACAGTACAATTGCCCGTTAGGTTACCTACATAGTCCAAGTGCCCGTTCGTTAACCTACATAGTCCAAGTGCCCGATAGGGAACCTACATAGTCCAAGTGCCCGCTAGGCAACATACATAGTTCAAGTGCCCGTTAGTTAACCTAGATAGTCCAAGTGCGCACTAGCGGACCTATATAGTCCAAGTGCCCGCTAGGTAACCTACATAGTCCAAGTGCCCACTAGATAACCTAAATAAAACAAATGCCCGCTAGGGAAACTACATAGTCCAAGTGCCCGTTAGTTAACCTAGATAGTCCAAGTGCCCACTAGGGGACGTACATAGTCCAAGTGCCCGCCTGGTAACCTAGATAGTCCAAGTGCGCGCTAGGGTATGTATATAGTCTGAGTGCCGGCTAGGAAACCTAGATAGTCCAAGTGCCCGCTAGTTAACCTACATAGTCCAAGGTCCGCTAGTTAACCTATATAGTCCAAGTGCCCGCTAGTTAACATACATATTCCAAGGTCCGCTAGTTAACCTATATAGTCCAAGTGCCCGCTAGTTAACCTAGATAGTCCAAGTGCCCGCTAGTTAACCTAAATAGTCCAAATGTCTGATAGGGATCCTACATAGTCCAAGTGCCCGCTAGGTAACCTTCATAGTCCAAGTGCCCGTTCGTTAACCTAGATAGTCAAAGTGCCCGCTAGCTAACGTAGACAGTCCAAGTGCCCGCTAGGTTACCTACATAGTTCAAGTGCCCGTTCGTTAACCTAGATAGTCCAAGTGCCGTCTAGGTTACCTAGACAGTCCAAGTGCCCTCTAGGTAACCTAGATTGTCCAAGTGCCCGCTAGTTAACCTACATAGTCCAAGTGCCCGCTAGGCAACCTACATAGTCCAAGTGCCCGTTAGTTAACCTAGATAGTCCAAGTGCCCACTAGGGGACGTACATAGTCCAAGTGCCCGCCAGGTAACCTACATAGTCCAAGTTCCCGATGGTAACCTAAATAGTCCAAATGCCCGCTAGGGAAACTACATAGTCCAAGTGCCTGCTAGTTAACCTAGATAGTCCAAGTGCCCGCTAGTAAACCTACATAATCCATGGGCCCGCTAGTTAACCTACATAGTGCAATGGCCCGCTAGTTAACCTAGATCTTGCAAGTGTCCGCTAGTTAACCTACATAGTCCTCGTGCCCGCTAGTTAACCTAGATAGTCCAAGTGCTCGCTAGGGATCCATCATAATCCAAGTGCCTGCTAGGTAACCTAGATAGTCCAAGTGCCCTCTAGTTAACCTAGATAGTCCTAGTGCCCATTAGTTAACTTAGATAGTCCAAGTGCCCACTAGGGGATGTACTTAGTCCAAGGGCCTGCTAGTTAACCTACATAGTCCAAGGTCCGTTAGTTAACCTAGATAGTCCAAGTGCCCGCTAGTTAACCTAGATAGTCAAAGTGCCCGCTAGTTAACCTAAGGAGTACAAATGTCTGATAGGGATCCTACATAGTCCAAGTGCCCGCTAGTTAACCTACATAGTCCAAGTCTCTGCTAGGTAACGTAGACAGTCAAAGTGACCATTAGGTTACCTACATAGTCCAAGTGCCTGCTAGGTAAACTACATAGTCCAAGTGCCCACTAGGTAACCTAGACAGTCCAATGCCCGCTAGTTAACCTAGACAGTCCAAGTACCCGATAGGGAACCTACATAGTCCAAGTGCTCGCTAGGTAAACTACATAGTCCAAGTGCCCACTAGGTAACCTAGACAGTCCAATTGCCCGCTAGTTAACCTAGACAGTCCAAGTACCTGATAGGGAACCTACATAGTCCAAGTGCCCGCTGGGAACCTACATAGTCCAAGTGCCCATTAGTTAACCTAGATAGTCAAAGTGCCTGCTAGGTAACCTATATAGTCCAAGTGCCCGCTAGGTAACCTAGACAGTCCAAGTGCCCGCTAGGTAACCTACATAGTCCATGTGCACTTTCGTTAACCTAGATAGTCCAAGTGCCCGCTGGTAACCTACATAGTCCAAGGGCCCGCTAGGTAACCTTTATAGTCCAAGTGCCTTCTAGATAACCTACATAGTCCAAGTGCCCGCTAGGTAACCTACATAGTTCAAGTGCCCTCTAGGTAACCTAAATAATCCAAATGCCCGCTAGGGAAACTACATAGTCCAAGTGCCCGCTAGTTAACCTAGATAGTCCAAGTGCCCGCTATTAAGCCTAGATAGTCCAAGGGCCCGCTAGTTAATCTAGATTGTCCAAGTGCCCGCTAGTTAACCTAGATCGTCCAAGTGCCCGCTAGTAAACCTAGATAATCCAAGTGCCCGATAGTTAACCTACATAGTCCAAGGGCCCTCTTGCTAAGCTAGATAGTCCAAGTGCCCGCTAGGGGACGTACATAGTCCAAGTGCTCGGTAGGCAGCCTACATAGTCAAAGTGCCCGTTAGTTAACCTAGATAGTCAAAGTGCCTGCTAGGTAACCTAAATAGTCCAAGTGCCCGCTAGGGAACCTACATAGTCCAAGTGCCCGTTCGTTAACCTAGATAGTCCAAGGGCCTGCTAGGTAACCTAAGTAGTCCAAATGTCTGATAGGGATCCTACATTGTCCAAGTGCCCTCTAGGTAACCTACATAGTCCAAGTGCCCTCTAGGTAACCTACATAGTCCAAGAGCCCGTTCGTTAACCTAGATAGGCCAAGTGCCCGCTAGGTAACCTAGACAGTCCAAGTGCCCGCTAGGTTACCTACATAGTCCAAGTGCGCGTTCGTTAACCAAGATAGTCCAAGTGCCTGCTGGTAACCTACATAGTCCAAGGGCCCGCTAGGTAACCTTGATTGTCCAAGTGCCTTCTAGTTAACCTACATAGTCCAAGTGCCCGCTAGGTAACCTACATAGTCCAAGTGCCCACTAGGTAACCTAAATAATCCAAGTGCCCGCTAGTAAGCCTAGATAGTCCAAGGGCCCGCTAGTTAATCTAGATTGTCCAAGTGCCCGCTAGTTAACCTAGATCGTCCAAGTGCCCGCTGGTAAACCTAGATAATCCAAGTGCCCGATAGTTAACCTACATAGTCCAAGGGCCCTCTAGTTAAGCTAGATAGTCCAAGTGCCCGCTAGGGGACGTACATAGTCCAAGTGCTCGCTAGGCAACCTACATAGTCCAAGTGCCCGTTAGTTAACCTAGATAGTCAAAGTGCCTGCTAGGTAACCTAAATAGTCCAAGTGCCCGCTAGGGAACCTACATAGTCTAAGTGCCCGCTAGGTATCCTAGATAGTCCAATTGCCCGTTAGCTAACCTAGATAGTCGAAGTGTCCGCTAGTTAACCTACATAGTCCAAGTGCCCGTTCATTAACCTAGATTGGCCAAGTGCCCGCTAGGTAACCTAGACAGTCCAAGTGCCTGCTAGGTTACCTACATAGTCCAAGTGCACGTTCGTTAACCTAGATAGGCCAAGTGTCCGCTGGTAACCTACATAGTCCAAGGGCCCGCTAGGTAACCTTGATAGTCCAAGTGCCTTCTAGTTAACCTACATAGACCAAGTGCCCGCTAGGTAACCTAAATAATCCAAATGCCTGCTAGGGAAACTACATAGTCCAAGTGCCCGTTAGTTAACCTAGATTGTCCAAGTGCCCACTAGTGGACGTACATAGTCCAAGTGCCCGCTAGGTAACCTACATAGTCCAAGTTCCCAATGGTAACCTAAATAGTCCAAATGCCCGCTAGGGAAACTACATAGTCCAAGTGCCTGCTAGTTAACCTAGATAGTCCACGTGCCTGCAAGTAAACCTACATAATCCATGGGCCCGCTAGTTAACCTACATAGTCCAAGGGCCCGCTCGTTAACCTAGATCGTGCAAGTGTCCGCTAGGTAAAGTAGATAGTCCAAGTGCCCGCTAGGGATCCTTCATAATCCAAGTGCGTGCTAGATAACCTAGATAGTCCAAGTGCCCGCTAGTTAACCTAGACAGTCCAAGTACCCGATAGGGAACCTACATAGTCCAAGTGACCGCTAGGGAACCTACGTAGTCCAAGTGCTCGCTAGGCAACCTACATAGTCCAAGTGCCCGTTAGTTAACCTAGATAGTCAAAGTGCCTGCTAGGTAACCTAAATAGTCCAAATGCCCGCTAGGGAACTTACATAGTCCAAGTGCCTGCTAGGTAACCTACATAGTCCAAGTGCCCACTAGGTAACCTAAGTAATCCAAATGCCTGCTAGGGATCCTACATAGTCCAAGTGCCCGCTAGGTAACCTTCATAGTCCAAGTGCCCGTTCGTTAACCTAGATAGTCAAAGTGCCCGCTAGGTAAAGTAGACAGTCCAAGTGCCCGCTAGGTTACCTACATAGTCCAAGTGCCCGTTCGTTAACGTAGATAGTCCAAGTGCCGTCTAGGTTACCTAGACAGTCCAAGTGCCCTCTAGGTAACCTAGATTGTCCAAGTGCCCGCTAGTTAACCTACATAATCCAAGTGCCCGCTAGTTAACCTACATAGTCCAAGTGCCCGCTAGGCAACCTACATAGTCCAAGTGCCCGTTAGTTAAACTAGATAGTCCAAGTGCCCACTAGGGGACGTACATAGTCCAAGTGCCCGCCAGGTAACCTACATAGTCCAAGTTCCCGATGGTAACCTAAATAGTCCAAATGCCCGCTAGGGAAACTACATAGTCCAAGTGCCTGCTAGTTAACCTAGATAGTCCAAGTGCCCGCTAGTAAACCTACATAATGCATGGGCCCGCTAGTTAACCTACATAGTGCAATGGCCCGCTAGTTAACCTAGATCGTGCAAGTGTTCGCTAGTTAACCTACATAGTCCTCGTGCCCGCTAGTTAACCTAGATAGTCCAAGTGCTCGCTAGGGATCCATCATAATCCAAGTGCCTGCTAGGTAACCTAGATAGTCCAAGTGCCCTCTAGTTAACCTAGATAGTCCTAGTGCCCATTAGTTAACTTAGATAGTCCAAGTGCCCACTAGGGGATGTACTTAGTCCAAGGGCCTGCTAGTTAACCTACATAGTCCAAGGTCCGTTAGTTAACCTAGATAGTCCAAGTGCCCGCTAGTTAACCTAGATAGTCAAAGTGCCCGCTAGTTAACCTAAGGAGTACAAATGTCTGATAGGGATCCTACATAGTCCAAGTGCCCGCTAGTTAACCTACATAGTCCAGGTCTCTGCTAGGTAACGTAGACAGTCAATGTGACCATTAGGTTACCTACATAGTCCAAGTGCCTGCTAGGTAAACTACATAGTCCAAGTGCCCACTAGGTAACCTAGACAGTCCAATGCCCGCTAGTTAACCTAGACAGTCCAAGTACCCGATAGGGAACCTACATAGTCCAAGTGCTCGCTAGGTAAACTACATAGTCCAAGTGCCCACTAGGTAACCTAGACAGTCCAATTGCCCGCTAGTTAACCTAGACAGTCCAAGTACCTGATAGGGAACCTACATAGTCCAAGCCCCGCTAGGTAACCTACATAGTCCATGTGCACTTTCGTTAACCTAGATAGTCCAAGTGCCCGCTGGTAACCTACATAGTCCAAGGGTCCGCTAGGTAACCTTTATAGTCCAAGTGCCTTCTAGATAACCTACATAGTCCAAGTGCCCGCTAGGTAACCTACATAGTCCAAGTGCCCTCTAGGTAACCTAAATAATCCAAATGCCCGCTAGGGAAACTACATAGTCCAAGTGCCCGCTAGTTAACCTAGATAGTCCAAGTGCCCGCTATTAAGCCTAGATAGTCCAAGGGCCCGCTAGTTAATCTAGATTGTCCAAGTGCCCGCTAGTTAACCTAGATCGTCCAAGTGCCCGCTAGTAAACCTAGATAATCCAAGTGCCCGATAGTTAACCTACATAGTCCAAGGGCCCTCTAGTTAAGCTAGATAGTCCAAGTGCCCGCTAGGGGACGTACATAGTCCAAGTGCTCGGTAGGCAGCCTACATAGTCAAAGTGCCCGTTAGTTAACCTAGATAGTCAAAGTGCCTGCTAGGTAACCTAAATAGTCCAAGTGCCCGCTAGGGAACCTACATAGTCCAAGTGCCCGTTCGTTAACCTAGATAGTCCAAGGGCCTGCTAGGTAACCTAAGTAGTCCAAATGTCTGATAGGGATCCTACATTGTCCAAGTGCCCTCTAGGTAACCTACATAGTCCAAGTGCCCTCTAGGTAACCTACATAGTCCAAGAGCCCGTTCGTTAACCTAGGTAGGCCACGTGCCCGCTAGGTAACCTAGACAGTCCAAGTGCCCGCTAGGTTACCTACATAGTCCAAGTGCGCGTTCGTTAACCAAGATAGTCCAAGTGCCCGCTGGTAACCTACATAGTCCAAGGGCCCGCTAGGTAACCTTGATTGTCCAAGTGCCTTCTAGTTAACCTACATAGTCCAAGTGCCCACTAGGTAACCTAAATAATCCAAGTGCCCGCTAGTAAGCCTAGATAGTCCAAGGGCCCGCTAGTTAATCTAGATTGTCCAAGTGCCCGCTAGTTAACCTAGATCGTCCAAGTGCCCGCTGGTAAACCTAGCTAATCCAAGTGCCCGATAGTTAACCTACATAGTCCAAGGGCCCTCTAGTTAAGCTAGATAGTCCAAGTGCCCGCTAGGGGACGTACATAGTCCAAGTGCTCGCTAGGCAACCTACATAGTCCAAGTGCCCGTTAGTTAACCTAGATAGTCAAAGTGCCTGCTAGGTAACCTAAATAGTCCAAGTGCCCGCTAGGGAACCTACATAGTCCAAGTGCCCGCTAGGTATCCTAGATAGTCCAATTGCCCGTTAGCTAACCTAGATAGTCGAAGTGTCCGCTAGTTAACCTACATAGTCCAAGTGCCCGTTCATTAACCTAGATTGGCCAAGTGCCCGCTAGGTAACCTAGACAGTCCAAGTGCCTGCTAGGTTACCTACATAGTCCAAGTGCACGTTCGTTAACCTAGATAGGCCAAGTGTCCGCTGGTAACCTACATAGTCCAAGGGCCCGCTAGGTAACCTTGATAGTCCAAGTGCCTTCTAGTTAACCTACATAGACCAAGTGCCCGGTAGGTAACCTAAATAATCCAAATGCCCGCTAGGGAAACTACATAGTCCAAGTGCCCGTTAGTTAACCTAGATAGTACAAGTGCCCACTAGGGGACGTACATAGTCCAAGTGCCCGCTAGGTAACCTACATAGTCCAAGTTCCCAATGGTAACCTAAATAGTCCAAATGCCCGCTAGGGAAACTACATAGTCCAAGTGCCTGCTAGTTAACCTAGATAGTCCACGTGCCTGCAAGTAAACCTACATAATCCATGGGCCCGCTAGTTAACCTACATAGTCCAAGGGCCCGCTCGTTAACCTAGATCGTGCAAGTGTCCGCTAGTTAACCTACATAGTCCAAGTGCCTGCTAGGTAACCTACATAGTCCAAGTGCCCACTAGGTAACCTAAGTAATCCAAATGCCTGCTAGGGAAACTACATAGTCCAAGTGCCCGCTAGTTAACCTAGATAGTCCAATTGCCCGTTAGCTAACCTAGATAGTCGAAGTGTCCGCTAGTTAACCTACATAGTCCAAGTGCCCGATCGTTAACCTAGATAGGCCAAGTGCCCGCTAGGTAACCTAGACAGCCCAAGTGCCCGCTAGATTACCAACATAGTCCAAGTGCACGTTCGTTAACCTAGATAGTCCAAGTGCCCGCTAGGTAACCTACATAGTCCAAGTTCCCAATGGTAACCTAAATAGTCCAAATGCCCGCTAGGGAAACTACATAGTCCAAGTGCCTGCTAGTTAACCTAGATAGTCCACGTGCCTGCAAGTAAACCTACATAATCCATGGGCCCGCTAGTTAACCTACATAATCCAAGGGCCCGCTCGTTAACCTAGATCGTGCAAGTGTCCGCTAGTTAACCTACATAGTCCAAGTGCCCGCTAGGTAAAGTAGATAGTCCAAGTGCCCGCTAGGGATCCTTCATAATCCAAGTGCGTGCTAGATAACCTAGATAGTCCAAGTGCCCGCTAGTTAACCTAGACAGTCCAAGTACCCGATAGGGAACCTACATAGTCCAAGTGACCGCTAGGGAACCTACGTAGTCCAAGTGCTCGCTAGGCAACCTACATAGTCCAAGTGCCCGTTAGTTAACCTAGATAGTCAAAGTGCCTGCTAGGTAACCTAAATAGTCCAAGTGCCCGCTAGGGAACCTACATAGTCCAAGTCCCTGCTAGGTAACCTACATAGTCCAAGTTCCCACTAGGTAACCTAAGTAATCCAAATGCCTGCTAGGGAAACTACATAGTCCAAGTGCCCGCTAGTTAACCTAGATAGTTCAAGTGCCCGCTAGTAAACCTAGATAGTCCAAGGGCCCGCTAGTTAATCTAGATAATCCAAGTGCCCGCTAGTTAACCTACATAGTCCAAGGGCTCTGTAGTTAACCTAGATAGTCCAAGTGCCCGCTAGTTAACCTAGATAGTCCAAGGGCCCGCTAGTTAATCTAGATAGTCCAAGTGCCCGCTAGTTAACCTAGATAGTCCAAGTGCCCGCTATTTAACCTAGATCGTCCAAGTGCCCGCTAGTTAACCTAGATAATCCAAGTGCCCGCTAGTTAACCTACATATTCCAAGGGCACTCTAGTTAACCTAGATAGTTCAAGTGCCCGCTAGGGTACGTACATAGTCCAAGTGCCCGCTAGGTAACCTAGATAGTCCAAGTGCCCGCTAGGTAACCTAGATAGTCCAAGGTCCTGCTAGTTAACCTACATAGTCCAATGCCCAATAGGGAACCTACACAGTCCAAATGCCCGCGGAGGAACCTACATAGTCCAAATGCCCGATATTGAACCTACATATTCCAAGTGCCCGTTAGGGAACCTAGATATTCCAAGTGCCCATAGGGAACCTATATAGTCCAAGTGCCCGCTAGGGAACCTACATAGTCAAAGTGTCCGCTAGGGAACCTGCATTGTGCAAGTGCCCGCTAGTTAACCTAGATAGTCCAAGTACCCGCTAGTTAACCTACATAGTCCAAGGTCAGCTAGTTAACCTAGATAGTCCAAGTGCCTGCTAGTTAACCTACATGGTCCAAGAACCCGTTAGTTAACCTAGATAGTCCAAGTTCCCGCTAGTTAACCTACATAGTCCAAGGGCCCGCTAGTTAACCTAGATAGTCAAATTGCCCGCTAGGTAACCTAGACAGTCCAAGTGCCCGCTAGGTTACCTACATAGTCCAAGTGTCCGTTCGTTAACCTAGATAGTCCAAGTGCCCGCTAGGTTACCTAGACAGTCCAAGTGCCCGCTAGTTAACCTACATAGTCCAAGTGCCTGATAGGGAACCTACATAATCCAAGTGTACGATAGGGAACCTACATAATCCAAGTGCCCGCTAGGGAATCTACATAGTCCAAGTGCCCGCTAGGCAACCTACATAATCCAAGTGCCCGTTAGTTTACCTAGATAATCCAAGTGCCCACTAGGGGACGTACATAGTCCAAGTGCCCGCTAGGTAACATACATAGTCCAAGTTCCCCGATGGTAACCTAATTAGTCCAAATGCCCACTAGGGAAACTACATAGTCCAAGTGCCTGCTAGTTAACCTAGATAGTCCAAGTGCCTGCTAGTAAACCTACATAATCCATGGGCCCTCTAGTTAACCTAGATCGTGCAAGTGTCCGCTAGTTAACCTACATAGTCCACGTGCCTGCTAGGTAACCTAGATAGTCCAAGTGCCCGCTAGGCATCCTTCATAATCCAATTGCCTGCTAGGTAACCTAGATAGTCCAAGTGCCCGCTAGTTAACCTAGATAGACCTAGTGCCCGTTAGTTAACCTAAATAGTCCAAGTTCCCGCTAGTTAACCTACATAGTCCTCGTGCCCGCTAGTTAACCTAGATAGTCCAAGTGCTCGCTAGGGATCCATCATAATCCAAGTGCCTGCTAGGTAACCTAGATAGTCCAAGTGCCCTCTAGTTAACCTAGATAGTCCTAGTGCCCATTAGTTAACTTAGATAGTCCAAGTGCCCACTAGGGGATGTACTTAGTCCAAGGGCCTGCTAGTTAACCTACATAGTCCAAGGTCCGTTAGTTAACCTAGATAGTCCAAGTGCCCGCTAGTTAACCTAGATAGTCAAAGTGCCCGCTAGTTAACCTAAGTAGTACAAATGTCTGATAGGGATCCTACATAGTCCAAGTGCCCGCTAGTTAACCTACATAGTCCAGGTCTCTGCTAGGTAACGTAGACAGTCAATGTGACCATTAGGTTACCTACATAGTCCAAGTGCCTGCTAGGTAAACTACATAGTCCAAGTGCCCACTAGGTAACCTAGACAGTCCAATGCCCGCTAGTTAACCTAGACAGTCCAAGTACCCGATAGGGAACCTACATAGTCCAAGTGCTCGCTAGGTAAACTACATAGTCCAAGTGCCCACTAGGTAACCTAGACAGTCCAATTGCCCGCTAGTTAACCTAGACAGTCCAAGTACCTGATAGGGAACCTACATAGTCCAAGTGCCCGCTAGGTAACCTACATAGTCCATGTGCACTTTCGTTAACCTAGATAGTCCAAGTGCCCGCTGGTAACCTACATAGTCCAAGGGTCCGCTAGGTAACCTTTATAGTCCAAGTGCCTTCTAGATAACCTACATAGTCCAAGTGCCCGCTAGGTAACCTACATAGTCCAAGTGCCCTCTAGGTAACCTAAATAATCCAAATGCCCGCTAGGGAAACTACATAGTCCAAGTGCCCGCTAGTTAACCTAGATAGTCCAAGTGCCCGCTATTAAGCCTAGATAGTCCAAGGGCCCGCTAGTTAATCTAGATTGTCCAAGTGCCCGCTAGTTAACCTAGATAGTCCAAGTGCCCACTAGGTAACCTAAATAATCCAAGTGCCCGCTAGTAAGCCTAGATAGTCCAAGGGCCCGCTAGTTAATCTAGATTGTCCAAGTGCCCGCTAGTTAACCTAGATCGTCCAAGTGCCCGCTGGTAAACCTAGATAATCCAAGTGCCCGATAGTTAACCTACATAGTCCAAGGAACCTCTAGTTAAGCTAGATAGTCCAAGTGCCCGCTAGGGGACGTACATAGTCCAAGTGCTCGCTAGGCAACCTACATAGTCCAAGTGCCCGTTAGTTAACCTAGATAGTCAAAGTGCCTGCTAGGTAACCTAAATAGTCCAAGTGCCCGCTAGGGAACCTACATAGTCCAAGTGCCCGCTAGGTATCCTAGATAGTCCAATTGCCCGTTAGCTAACCTAGATAGTCGAAGTGTCCGCTAGTTAACCTACATAGTCCCAGGTCAGCTAGTTAACCTAGATAGTCCAAGTTCCCGCTAGTTAACCTACATAGTCCAAGGGCCCGCTAGTTAACCTAGATAGTCAAAGTGCCCGCTAGTTAACCTAGACAGTCCAAGTGCCCGCTAGGTTACCTACATAGTCCAAGTGCCCATTCGTTAACCTAGATAGTCCAAGTGCCCGCTAGGTTACCTAGACAGTCCAAGTGCCAGCTAGTTAACCTACATAGTCCAAGTGCCCGATAGGGAACCTACATAATCCAAGTGCCCGATAGGGAACCTACATAATCCAAGTGCCCGCTAGGGAATCTACATAGTCCAAGTGCCCGCTAGGCATCCTACATAGTCCAAGTGCCCGTTAGTTTACCTAGATAGTCCAAGTGCCCACTAGGGGACGTACATAGTCCAAGTGCCCGCTAGGTAACGTACATAGTCCAAGTTCCCCGATGGTAACCTAAATAGTCCAAATGCCCACTAGGGAAACTACATAGTCCAAGTGCCTGCTAGTTAACCTAGATAGTCCAAGTGCCTGCTAGTAAACCTACATAATCCATGGGCCCTCTAGTTAACCTAGATCGTGCAAGTGTCCGCTAGTCAACCTACATAGTCCACGTGCCTGCTAGGTAACCTAGATAGTCCAGGTGCCCGCTAGGCATCCTTCATAATCCAATTGCCTGCTAGGTAACCTAGATAGTCCAAGTGCCCGCTAGTTAACCTAGATAGACCTAGTGCCCGTTAGTTAACCTAAATAGTCCAAGTTCCCGCTAGTTAACCTACATAGTCCAAGGTCCGTTAGTTAACCTAGATAGTCCATGGGCCCGCTACTTAACCTACATAGTACAAGGGCCCGCTAGTTGACCTAGATAGTCCAAGTGCCCGCTAGTTAACCTAGGTAGTCAAAGTGCCCGCTAGTTAACCTAAGTAGTACAAATGTCCCATAAGGATCCTACATAGTCCAAGTTCCCGCTAGTTAACCTACATAGTCCAAGTCCCCGTTAGGTAACCTAGACAGTCCAAGTGACCATTAGGTTACCTACATAGTCCAAGTGCCCGTTCGTTAACCTACATAGTCCAAGTGCCCGCTAGGTAACGTAGATAGCCCAAGTGCCCGCTAGAGAACGTACATATTTCAAGTGCCCTCTAGGTAACCTAGATAGTCCAAGTGCCCGCTAGATAACCTACATAGTTCAAGTGCCTGCTAGGTAAACTACATAGTCCAAGTGCCCACTAGTTAGCCTAGACAGTCAAATTGCCAGCTAGTTAACCTAGACAGTCCAAGTACCCGATAGGGAACCTACATAGTCCAAGTGCCCGCTAGGGAACCTACATAGTCCAAGTGCTCGCTAGGCAACCTACATAGTCCAAGTGCCCGTTAGTTAACCTAGATAGTCAAAGTGCCTGCTAGGTAACCTAAATTGTCCAAGTGCCCGCTAGGGAACCTACATAGTCCAAGTGCCCCCTAGGTAACCTAGATAGTCCAATTGCCCATTAGCTAACCTAGATAATCGAAGTGTCCGCTAGTTAACCTACATAGTCCAAGTGCCCGATCGTTAACCTAGATAGGCCAAGTGCCCGCTAGGTAACCTAGGCAGTCCAAGTGCCCGCTAGATTACCTACATAGTCCAAGTGCACGTTCGTTAACCTAGATAGTCCAAGTGCCCGTGGTAACCTACATAGTCCAAGAGCCCGCTAGGTAACCTTGATAGTCCAAGTGCCTTCTAGTTAACCTACATAGTCCAAGTGCCCGCAAGGTAACCTACATAGTCCAAGTGCCCACTAGGTAACCTAAGAAATCCAAATGCCCGCTAGGGAAACTACATAGTCCATTTGCCCGCTAGTTAACCTAGATAATCCAAGTGCCCGCTAGTAAACCTAGATAGTCCAAGGGCCCGCTAGTTAATCTAGATGGTCCAAGTGCCCGCTAGTTAACCTAGATAGTCCAAGTGCCCGCTACTTAACCTAGTTAGTCCAAGGCCCCGCTAGTTAATCTAGATAGTCCATGTGCCCGCTAGTTAACCTAGCTAATCCAAGTGCCCGCTAGTTAACCTACATAGTCCAAGGGCCCTCTAGTCAACCTAGATAGTCAAAGTGCCCGCTAGGGTACGTACATAGTCCAAGTGCCCGCTAGGTAACCTAGATAATCCAAGTGCCCGCTAGGGTATGTACATACTTCAAGTGCCCGCTAAGTAACCTAGATTTTCCAAGTGCCCGCTAGTTAACCTACATAGTCCAAGTGCCTGCTAGGTAACCTAGATAGTCCAAGGTCCTGCTAGTTAACCTACATAGTCCAATGCCCGATAGGGAACCTACATAGTCCAAGTGCCCGCTGAGGAACCTACATAGTCCAAGAGCCCGATAGGAAACCTATACATTCCAAGTGCCCGTTATGGAACCTAGATAGTCCAAGAGCCCATAGGGAACCTACATACTCAAAGTGCCCGCTAGGGAACCTGCATTGTGCAAGTGCCCGCTAGTTAACCTAGATAGTCCAAGTGCCCGCTAGTTAACCTACATAGTCCAAGAATCCGCTAGTTAACCTACATAGTCCAAGGGCCCGCTAGTTAACCTAGATATTCCAAGTGCCCGCTAGTTAACCTAGATCGTCCAAGTGTCCGCTAGTTAACCTACATAGTCCAAGTTCCCGTTAGGTAACCTAGATAGTACAAGTGCCCGCAAGGTAGCCTACATAGTCCAAGTGCCCGCTAGGTAACCTAGATATTCCAAGTTCCTGTTGGCTAACGTAGATAATCCAAGTGCCCGCTAGGTAACCTACATAGACCAAGTGCCCTTTCGTTAACCTAGACAGTCAAACTGCCCGCTAGGTAACCTAGACAGTCCAAGTGCCCGCTAGGTTACCTACATATTCCAAGTGCCCTTTGGTTAACCTAGATAGTCAAAGTGCCCGCTAGGTAACCTAGACAGTCCAAGTGCCCGCTAGGTTACCTACATATTCCAAGTGCCTGTTCATTAACCTAGATAGTCCAAGTGCCCGCTAGGTTGCCTAGACAGTCCAAGTGCCCGCTAGTTAACCTACATAGTCCAAGTGCCTGATAGGGAACCTACATAATCCAAGTGCCCGATAGGGAACCTACATAATCCAAGTGCCCGCTAGGGAACCTACATAGTCCAAGTGCCCGCTAGGCAGCCTACATAGTCCAAGTGCCCGTTAGTTAACCTAGATAGTCCAAGTGCCCACTAGGGGACGTACATAGTCCAAGTGCCCGCTAGGTAACCTACATAGTCCAAGTTCCCGATGGTAACATAAATAGTCCAAATGCCCGCTAGGGAAACTACATAGTCAAAGTGCCCGTTCGTTAACCTACATAGTCCAAGTGCCCGCTAGGTAAAGTAGATAGCCCAAGTCAACGCTTGGGAACGTACATAGTCCAAGTGCCCTCTAGGTAACCTAGATAGTCCAAGTGCCCGCTAGTTAACCTACATAGTCCAAATGCCCACTAGGTAACCTAGACAGTCCAATTGCCCGCTAGTTAACCTAGACAGTCCAAGTACCCGATTGGGAACCTACATAGTCCAAGTGCCCGCTAGGGAACCTACATAGTCCAAGTGCCCGTTAGCTAACCTAGATAGTCGAAGTGTCCGCTAGTTAACGTACATAGTCCAAGTACCCGTTCGTTAACCTAGATAGGCCAAGTGCCCGCTAGGTAACCTAGACAGTCCAAGTGCCCGCTAGGTTACCTGCATAGTCCAAGTGCACGTTCGTTAACCTAGATAGTCCAAGTGCCTGCTAGGTTACCTAGACAGTCCAAGTGCCCGCTAGTTAACCTACATAGTCCAAGTGCCCAATAGGGAACCTTGATAATCCAAGTGCCTTCTAGTTAACCTACATAGTCCAAGTGCCCACTGGGAAAACTAAGTAATCCAAATGCCCGCTAGGGAAACTACATAGTCCAAGTGCCCGCTAGTTAATCTAGATAGCCCAAGTGCCCTCTAGTTAACCTAGATAGTCCATGTGCCCGCTAGTTAACCTAGATAATCCAAGTGCCCGCTAGTTAACCTACATAGTCCAAGTCCCTCTAGTTAACCTTGATAGTCCAAGTGCCCGCTAGCGAACCTACATAGTCAAAGTGTCCCCTAGGGAACCTGCATTTTGCAAGTGCCCACTAGTTAACCTAGATAGTCCAAATGCCCGCTAGTTAACCTACATAGTCCAAGGTGAGCTAGTTAACCTAGATAGTCCAAGTGCCCGCTAGTTAACCTACATAGGCCAAGGTCAGCTAATTAACTTAGATAGTCCAAGTGCCCGCTAGTTAACCTACATAGTCCCAGGGCCCGCTAGTTAACCTACATAGTCCAAGTCCCCGCTAGGTAACCTAGACAGTCCAAGCGACCATTAGGTTACCTACATAGTCCAAGTGCCCGTTCATTAACCTACATAGTCCAAGTGCCTGCTAGGTAACGTAGATAGCCCAAGTGCCCGCTAGGGAACGTACATAGTCCAAGTCCCCTCTAGGTAACCTAGATAGTCCAAGTGCCCGCTAGTTAACCTAGATTGTCCAAGTGCCCGCTAGGGATCCTTCATAATTCAAGTGCCTGCTAGGTAACCTAGATAGTCCAAGTGCCCGCTAGTTAACCTAGATTGTCCTAGTGCCCGTTAGTTAACCTAGATAGTCCAAGTGCACGCTAGTTAACCTACATAGTCCAAGGGCACGCTAGGTAACCTACATTGTCCAAGGTCCGCTAGTTAACCTAGATAGTCCAAGTGCCCGCTAGTTAACCTACATAATACAAGGGCCCGCTAGTTGACCTAGATAGTCCAAGTGCCCGCTAGTTAACCTAGATAGTCAAAGTGCCCGCTAGTTATCCTAAGTAGTACAAATGTCCGATAGGGATCCTACATAGTCAAAATGCCCGCTAGGTAACCTACATAGTCCAAGTGCCCATTCGTTAACCTAGATAGTCAAGGTGCCTGCTAGATAACCTAGACAGTCCAAGTGCCCGCTAGGTTACCTACATAGTCCAAGTGCCCAATAGGGAACCTACATAATCCAAGTTCCCGATAGGGAATCTACATAATCCAAGTGCCCGCTAGGGAACCTACATAGTCCAAGTGCCCGCTAGGCAACCTACATAGTCCAAGTGCCCGTTAGTTAACCTAGATAGTCCAAGTGCCTGCTAGGTAACCTACATAGTCCAAGTTCCCGCTTGGTAACCTAAATAGTCCAAATGCCCGCTAGGGAAACTACATAGTCCAATTGCCAGCTAGTTAACCTAGATAGTCCAAGTGCCTGCTAGTAAACCTACATAATCCATGGGCCCGCTAGTTAACCTACATAGTGCAAGGTCCCGCTAGTCAACCTAGATCGTGCAAGTGTCCTCTAGTTAACCCACATAGTCCAAGTGCCCGATAGGGAACCTATATATTCCAAGTGCCTGTTAGGGAACCTAGATAGTCCAAGTGCCCGTAGGGAACCTATATAGTCCAAGTGCCCGCTAGTGAACCTATAGAGTCAAAATGCCCGCTAGGGAACCTGCATTGTGCAAGTGCCCGCTAGTTAACCTACATAGTCCAAGAACCCGCTAGTTAACCTAGATAGTCCAAGTTCCCCCTAGTTAACCTACATAGTCCAAGGGCCAGCTAGTTAACCTAGATATTCCAAGTGCCCGCTAGTTAACCTAGATCATCCAAGTGTCCACTAGGTAACCTACATAGTCCAAGTACCCGTTAGGTAACCTAGATAGTACAAGTGCCCCCAAGGTAACCTACAAAGTCTACGTGCCCGCTAGGTAACCTAGATATTCCAAGTTCCTTTTAGCTAACCTAGAAAATCCAAGTGCCCGCTAGGTAACCTACATAGTCCAAGTGCCCTTTCGTTAACCTAGATAATCCAAGTGCCCGATGGTAACCTAGACTGTCCAACTGTCCGCTAGGTTACCTACATAGTCCAAGTGTACGTTCGTTAACCTAGATAGTCCAAGTGCCCGCTAGGTAACCTACATAGTCCAAGGATCCGCTAGGTAACCTATATAGTCCAAGTGCCCGTTAGATAACCTATATAGTCCAAGTGCCCGCTAAGAAACCTAGATGGTCCAAGTGTCCGTTAGGTAACCTAGATAGTCCAAGAGCCCGCTAGGTAAACTACATAGTCCAAGTTCCCGCCAGGTAACCTAGATAGTCAAAGTGCCCGTTACCTAACCTAGATAGTCCAATTGCCCTCTATGCAACATACATAGTCCAAGTGCCCGTTCGTTAACCTAGAAGTCCCAGAACCTGCTAGGTAACCTAGACTGTCCAAGTTCCCACTAGGTTACCTACATAGACCAAATGCCCGTTCGGTAACCTAGATAGTCCAAGTGCCCGCTAGTTAACCTACATAGTCCAAGTGCCCGCTAGGTAACCTAGATAGTCCAAGGGCCCGCTAGGTAACTTACATAGTCCAAGTGCCTGCTATGTAACCTAGATAGTCCAAGTGCCCACTAGGTAACCTAGATTGTCTAAGTGTCCGCTAGGTTACCTACATAGTCCAAGTGCCCGCTAGTTAAACTAGATAGTCCAAGTGCCGCTAGGTAACCTACATAGTCCAAGTGTCCCCTAGTTAACCTACATAGTCCAAGTGCCCGCTAATTAACATAGATAGTCCAAGTGCCCGCTAGGGAACGTAGATAGTGCATGTGCCAGGTAGTTAACCTTCATAGTCCAAGTGCCCGCTAGGTAACCTAGATAGTCCAAGGGCCCGCTAGTTAACCTACAAAGTCCAAGTGCCCGGTAGTTAACTTAAATAGTTCAAGTGTTTGTAGGGAACATACAGAGTCCAAGTGCCCCCTAGGTAACCTATGTAGTTCAAGTGCCCGCTAGGGAATCTACATAGTCCAAGGGCCTGCAAGTTAACGTAGATAGTCCAAGTGCCGCTAGTTAATCTACACTGTTCAAGGGCCCGCTAGTTAACCTACAAGTCCAATTGCCCGCTAGGGAACCTAGATAGTCCAAGTGCCCGCTCTGGAAGCTACATAGTCCAAGTGCCCGCTCTGGAACATACATAGTCCAAGAGCCCGCTAGGGAATCTACATAGTCCAAGGGCCCGCTAGTTAACGTAGATAGTCCAAGTGCCGCTAGTTAATCTACATAGTCCAAGTACCCGCTAGTTAACCTAGATCGTCCAAGTGCACGCTAGTTAACCTACATAGTCCAAGGGCCCGCTAGTTAACCTATATCGTCCAAGGGCCCGCTAGTTAACCTAAATCGTCCAAGAGCCCGCTAGTTAACCTACATTTTCCAAGTGCCTGCTAGGTAACCTAGACAGTTCAAGTGACCACTAGGTTACCTACATAGTCCAAGTGCCCGTTCGTTAACCTACATAGTCCAAGTGCCCGCTAGGTCACCAATATAGTCCAAATGCCCGCTAGTTAACCTAGATAGATCAAGTGCTCGCTAGTTAACCTAGATAGTCCAAGTGCCCGCTAGTTAACATAGATAGTCCAAGTGCCCGCTAGGTAACGTACATAGTCCAAGTGCCCGCTAGGTAACGTAGATAGTCCAGGTGCCCGCTAGGGAACGTACATAGTCCAAGTGCCCGCTAGGTAACCTAGATAGTCCAAGTGCCCACTAGTTAACCTACATAATCCAAGTGCCTGCTAGGTAACCTACATAGTCCAAGTGCCCACTAGTTAACCTACATAGTCCAGGTTCCCCCTAGGTAACCTAGATAGTCCAAGGGCCCAGTAGGTAACCTACATTGTCCTAGTGCCCCCGAGTTAACCTACATACTCCAAGTGCCCGATAGGGAACCTACATTGTCCAAGTGCCCGCTAGGTTACCTACATAGTACAAATGCCCGCTAGTTAACCTACATAGTCCAAGTGCCCGCTTGGGAACCTACATAATCCAAGTGCCCGCTAGGGAACCTACATAGTCCAAGTGCCCGTTAGGTAACCTACATAGTCCAAATGCCCGCTAGGGA
Organism: Tenrec ecaudatus; assembly: GCF_050624435.1. NCBI lineage: Eukaryota > Metazoa > Chordata > Mammalia > Afrosoricida > Tenrecidae > Tenrec > Tenrec ecaudatus. Next base: position 84,672 of record NW_027459092.1, on the reverse strand, counting down.
ACCCACATAGTCCAAGTGCCCGCTAGGGAACTTACATAGTCCAAGGAACCCGGTAGGGAACCTACATAGTCCAAGTGCCCGTTAGGTAACCTAGATAATCCAACAGCCCGCAAGGTAACCTACATATTCCAAGAACCCGCTAGGTAACGTAGATAGTTCAAGTGCCAGCTAGGTAACCTAGATAGTCCAAGTGCCCGCTAGGTAACCTACAAAGTCTAAGTGCCCCTAGGTAATCTATATAGTCCAAATGCCCGTTAGGTAACCTAGATAGTCCAAGGGCCCGCTAGGTAACCTACATAGTCCTAGTGCCCCCTAGTTAACCTACATTCTCCAAGTGCCTGATAGGGAACCTACATAGTCCAAGTGCCCGTTAATTAACCTAGAAAGTCCAAGTGCCCGATTGGTAACCTAGATAGTCCAACATCCCACTAGGTAACCTACATACTCCAAGAACCCGCTAGGTAACCTAGATAGTCCAAGGGCCCGCTAGGTAACTTACATATTCCAAGTGCCCGCTAGGTAACCTAGATAGTCCAAGTGCCCGTTCGTTAACCTAGATAGTCCAATTGCCCGCTAGGTAACCTAGATTGTCCAAGTGTCCGCTAGGTTACCTACATAGTCCAAGTGCCCGCTAGTTAACCTAGATTGTTCAAGTGCTGTTAGGTAACCTACATAGTCTAAGTGTCCCCTAGTTAACCTACATAGTCCAAGTGCCCGCTAGTTAACATAGATAGTCCAAGTGCCCGCTAGGGAACGTACATACTCCAAGTGCCCGCTAGGTAACCTAGATAGTGCATGTGCCCGGTAGTTAACCTACATAGTCCAAGTGCCCGCTAGGTAACCTACATAGTCCAAGTGCCCGGTTGTTAACTTACATAGTTCAAGTGTCTGTAGGGAACATACAGAGTCCAAGTGCCCCCTAGGGAACCTATGTAGTTCAAGTGCCCGCTAGGGAATCTACATAGTCCTAGGGCCTGCTAGTTAACGTAGATTGTCCAAGTGCCGCTAGTTAATCTACACTGTTCAAGGGCCCGCTAGTTAACCTACATAGTCCAAGTGCCCGCTAGGGAACCTAGATAGTCCAAGTGTCCGCTCTGGAACCTACATAGTCCAAGTGCCCGCTCTGGAACATACATAGTCCAAGAGCCCGCTATGGAATCTACATAGTCCAAGGGCCTGCTAGTTAACGTAGATAGTCCAAGTGCCGCTAGTTAATCTACATAGTCCAAGGGCCCGCTAATTAAACTACATAATCCAAGTACCCGCTAGTTAACCTATATCGTCAAAAGGCCCGCTAGTTAACCTACATCGTCCAACGGCCCGCTAGTTAACCTAGATAGTCCAAGAGCCCGCTAGTTAACCTACATAGTCCAAGTGCCCGCTAGGTAACCTAGACAGTTCAAGTGACCACTAGGTTACCTACATAGTCCAAGTGCCCTTTCGTTAACCTACATAGTCCAAGTGCCCACTAGGTAACCAATATAGTCCAAATGCCCGTTAGGGACCCTAATAGTCCAAATGCCCGCTAGTTATCCTAGATAGATCAAGTGCTCGCTAGTTAACCTAGATAGTCCAATGCCCGCTAGTTAACCTAGATAGACCAAGTGCCCGCTAGGGAACCAATCTAGTCCACGTGCCCGATAGGGAACCTACATAGTCCAAGTGCCCGCTAGTTAACATAGATAGTCCAAGTGCCCGCTAGGTAACGTACATAGTCCAAGTGCCCGCTAGGAAACGTAGATAGTCCAAGTGCCCGCTAGGGAACGTACATAGTCCAAGTGCCCGCTAGGTAACCTAGATAGTCCAAGTGCCCACTAGTTAACCTACATAATCCAAGGGCCTGCTAGGTAACCTAGATAGTCCAAGTGCCCACTAGTTAACCTACATAGTCCAGGTTCCCCCTAGGTAACCTACATAGTCCAAGGGCCAAGGAGGTAACCTACATTGTCCTAGTGCCCCCGAGTTAACCTACTTCCTCCAAGTGTCCGATAGGGAACCTACATAGTCCAAGTGCCCGCTAGGTAACCTACATAGTCCAAATGCCCGCTAGTTAACCTACATAGTCCAAGTGCCCGCTTCGGAACCTACATAATCCAAGTGCCCGCTAGAGAACCTACATAGTCCAAGTGCTCGTTAGGTAACCTACATAGTCCAAATGCCCGCTAGGGAACCCACATAGTCCAAATGCCCGCTAGGGAACTTACATAGTCCAAGGACCCCGCTAGGGAACCTACATAGTCCAAGTGCCCGTTAGGTAACCTAGATAGTCCAACAGCCCGCTAGGTAACCTACATATTCCAAGAACCCGCTAGGTAACGTAGATAGTTGAAGTGCCAGCTAGGTAACCTAGATCGTCCAAGTGCCCGCTAGGTAACCTACCAAGTCTAAGTGCCCCTAGGTAATCTATATAGTCCAAATGCCCGCTAGGGAGCCTACATACTCCAAATGCCCGTTAGGTAACCTAGATAGTCCAAGTGCCCGCTAGGTAACCTACATAGTCCAAGGATCCGCTAGGTAACCTATATAGTCCAAGTGCCCGTTAGATAACCTACATAGTCCAAGTGCCCGCTAAGAAACCTAGATGGTCCAAGTGTCCGTTAGGTAACCTAGATAGTCCAAGAGCCCGCTAGGTAAACTACATAGTCCAAGTTCCCGCCAGGTAACCTAGATAGTCGAAGTGCCCGTTACCTAACCTAGATAGTCCAATTGCCCGCTATGCAACATACATAGTCCAAGTGCCCGTTCGTTAACCTAGAAGTCCCAGAACACGCTAGGTAACCTAGACTGTCCAAGTTCCCACTAGGTTACCTACATAGTCCAAATGCCCGTTCGGTAACCTAGATAGTCCAAGTGCCCGCTAGTTAACCTACATAGTCCAAGTGCCCGCTAGGTAACCTAGATAGTCCAAGGGCCCGCTAGGTAACTTACATAGTCCAAGTGCCCGCTATGTAACCTAGATAGTCCAAGTGCCCGTTCGTTAACCTAGATAGTCCAATTGCCTGCTAGGTAACCTATATTGTCCAAGTGTCCGCTAGGTTACCTACATAGTCCAAGTGCCCGCTAGTTAACCTAGATAGTCCAAGTGCCGCTAGGTAACCTACGTAGTCCAAGTGTCCCCTAGTTAACCTACATAGTCCAAGTGCCCGCTAGTTAACATAGATAGTCCAAGTGCCCGCTAGGGAACGTACATTGTCCAAGTGCCCGCTAGGTAACCTAGATAGTGCTTGTGCCCGGTAGTTAACCTTCATAGTTCAAGTGCCCGCTAGGTAACCTAGATAGTCCAAGGGCCCGCTAGTTAACCTACATAGTCCAAGTGCCCGGTAGTTAACTTACATAGTTCAAGTGTCTGTAGGGAACATACAGAGTCCAAGTGCCCCCTAGGTAACCTATGTAGTTCAAGTGCCCGCTAGGGAATCTACATAGTCCTAGGGCCTGCTAGTTAACGTAGATAGTCCAAGTGCCGCTAGTTAATCTACACTGTTCAAGGGCCCGCTAGTTAACCTACATAGTCCAAGTGCCCGCTAGGGAACCTAGATAGTCCAAGTGCCCGCTCTGGAAGCTACATAGTCCAAGTGCCCGCTCTGGAACATACATAGTCCAAGAGCCCGCTAGGGAGTCTACATAGTCCAAGGGCCCGCTAGTTAACGTAGATAGTCCAAGTGCCGCTAGTTAATCTACATAGTCCAAGGGCCCGCTAGTTAACCTACATAGTCCAAGTACCCGCTAGTTAACCTAGATCGTCCAAGTGCACGCTAGTTAACCTACATAGTCCAAGGGCCCGCTAGTTAACCTACATAGTCCATGGGCCCGCTAGTTAACCTATATCGTCCAAGGGCCCGCTAGTTAACCTAAATCGTCCAAGGTCCCGCTAGTTAACCTAGATAGTCCAAGAGCCCGCTAGTTATCCTACATAGTCCAAGTGCCCGCTAGGTAACCAATATAGTCCAAATGCCCGCTAGTTAACCTAGATAGATCAAGTGCTCGCTAGTTAACCTAGATAGTCCAAGCGCCTGCTAGTTAACCTAGATAGACCAAGTGCCCGCTAGGGAACCAATCGAGTCCACGTGCCCGATAGGGAACCTACATAGTCCAAGTGCCCGCTAGTTAACATAGATAGTCCAAGTGCCCGCTAGGTAACGTACATAGTCCAAGTGCCCGCTAGGTAACGTAGATAGTCCAAGTGCCCGCTAGGGCACGTACATAGTCCAAGTGTCTGCTAGGTAACCTAGATAGTCCAAGTGCCCACTAGTTAACCTACATAATCCAAGTGCCTGCTAGGTAACCTACATAGTCCAAGTGCCCACAAGTTAACCTACATAGTCCAGGTTCCCCCTAGGTAACCTAGATAGTCCAAGGGCCCAGTAGGTAACCTACATTGTCCTAGTGCCCCCGAGTTAACCTACATCCACCAAGTGCCCGATAGGGAACCTACATAGTCCAAGTGCCCGCTAGGTAACCTACATAGTCCAAATGCCCGCTAGTTAACCTACATAGTCCAAGTGCCCGCTTGGGAACCTACATAATCCAAGTGCCCGATAGAGAACGTAGATAGTTCAAGTGCCAGCTAGGTAACCTAGATAGTCCAAGTGCCCGCTAGGTAACCTACAAAGTCTAAGTGCCCCTAGGTAATCTATATAGTCCAAATGCCCGCTAGGGAGCCTACATAGTCCAAGTGCCCGTTAATTAACCTAGAAAGTCCAAGTGCCCGCTTGGTAACCTAGATAGTCCAACATCCCACTAGGTAACCTACATACTCCAAGAACCCGCTAGGTAAACTAGATAGTCCAAGTGCCCGCTAGGTAACTTACATAGTCCAAGTGCCCGCTAGGTAACCTAGATAGTCCAAGTGCCCGTTCGTTAACCTAGATAGTCCAATTGCCCGCTAGGTAACCTAGATTGTCCAAGTGTCTGCTAGGTTACCTACATAGTCCAAGTGCCCGCTAGTTAACCTAGATTGTCCAAGTGCTGCTAGGTAACCTACATAGTCCAAGTGTCCCCTAGTTAACCTACATAGTCCAAGTGCCCGCTAGTTAACATAGATAGTCCAAGTGCCCGCTAGGGAACGTACATAGTCCAAGTGCCCGCTAGGTAACTTAGATGGTGCATGTGCCCGGTAATTAACCTACATAGTCCAAGTGCCCGCTAGGTAACCTAGATAGTCCAAGGGCCCGCTAGTTAACCTACATAGTCCAAGTGCCCGCTAGTTAACTTACATAGTTCAAGTGTCTGTAGGGAACATACAGAGTCCAAGTGCCCCCTAGGGAACCTATGTAGTTCAAGTGCCCGCTAGGGAATCTACATAGTCCTAGGGCCTGCTCGTTAACGTAGATTGTCCAAGTGCCGCTAGTTAATCTACACTGTTCAAGGGCCCGCTAGTTAACCTACATAGTCCAAGTGCCCGCTAGGGAACCTAGATAGTCCAAGTGCCCGCTCTGGAACCTACATAGTCCAAGTGCCCGCTCTGGAACATACATAGTCCTAGAGCCCGCTAGGGAATCTACATAGTCCAAGGGCCCGCTAGTTAACCTACATAGTCCAAGTACCCGCTAGTTAACCTAGATCGTCCAAGTACACGCTAGTTAACCTACATAGTCCAAGGGCCCGCTAGTTAACCTACATAGTCCAAGGGTCCGCTGGTTAACCTATATCGTCCAAGGGCCCGCTAGTTAACCTACATCGTCCATGGGCCCGCTAGTTAACCTAGATAGTCCAAGAGCCCTCTAGTTAACCTACATAGTCCAAGTGCCCGCTAGGTAACCTAGACAGTTCAAGTGACCACTAGGTTACCTACATAGTCCAAGTGCCCGTTCGTTAACCTACATAGTCCAAGTGCCCGCTAGGTAACCAATATAGTCCAAATGCCCGTTAGGGACCCTAATAGTGCAAATGCCCGCTAGTTAACCTAGATAGATCAAGTGCTCGCTAGTTAACCTAGATAGTCCAAGTGCCCGCTAGTTAACCTAGATAGACCAAGTGCCCGCTAGGGAACCAATCTAGTCCACGTGCCCGATAGGGAACCTACATAGTCCAAGTACCCGCTAGTTAACATAGATAGTCAAAGTGCCCGCTAGGAAACGTAGATAGTCCAAGTGCCCGCTAGGGAACGTACATAGTCCAAGTGCCCGCTAGGTAACCTAGATAGTCCAAGTGCCCACTAGTTAACCTACATAATCCAAGTGCCTACTAGGTAACCTAGATAGTCCAAGTGCCCACTAGTTAACCTACATAGTCCAGGTTCCCCCTAGGTAACCTACATAGTCCAAGGGCCCAGTAGGTAGTCTACATTGTCCTAGTGCCCCCGAGTTAACCTACTTCCTCCAAGTGTCCGATAGGGAACCTACATAGTCCAAGTGCCCGCTAGGTAACCTACATAGTCCAAATGCCCGCTAGTTAACCTACATAGTCCAAGTGCCCGCTTGGGAACCTACATAATCCAAGTGCCCGCTAGGGAACCTACATAGTCCAACTGCTCGTTAGGTAACCTACATAGTCCAAATGCCCGCTAGGGAACCCACATAGTCCAAGTGCCCGCTAGGGAACTTACATAGTCCAAGGACCCCGCTAGGGAACCTACATAGTCCAAGTGCCTGTTAGGTAACCTAGATAGTCCAACAGCCCGCTAGGTAACCTACATATTCCAAGAACCCGCTAGGTAACGTAGATAGTTCAAGTGCCAGCAAGGTAAGCTAGATAGTCCAAGTGCCCGCTAGGTAACCTACAAAGTCTAAGTGCCCCTAGGTAATCTATATAGTCCAAATGCCCGCTAGGGAGCCTACATAGTCCAAATGCCCGTTAGGTAACCTAGATAGTCCAAGGGCCCGCTAGGTAACCTACATAGTCCTAGTGACCCCTAGTTAACCTACATTCTCCAAGTACCCAATAGGGAACCTACATAGTCCAAATGACCGTTAGTTAACCTAGAAAGTCCAAGTGCCCGCTTGGTAACCTAGATAGTCCAACATCACACTAGGTAACCTACATACTCCAAGAACCCGGTAGGTAACGTAGATAGTTCAAGTACCATCTAGGTAACCTAGATAGTCCAAGTGCCCGCTAAGTAACCTACAGAGTCTACGTGCCCGCTAGCTTATCTATATAGTCCAAATGCCCGCTAGGGAACCTACATAATCCAAGTGCCCACTAGGTAACCCAGATAATCCAAGTGCCCGCTAGTTAACCCATATCGTCCAAGTGCCCGCTAGTTAACCTACATAATGCAAGAGCCCGCTAGTTAACCTAGATCATGCAAGTGTCCGCTAGTTAACCTACATAGTTCAAGTGCCACTTAGCTAACCTAGATAGTCCAAGGGCCCGCTAGTTGACCTACATAGTCCAAGTGCCCGCTAGGGAACATTCATAGTCAAGCGCCTGCTAGTCAACCTAGATAGTCCTAGTGCCCGTTAGTTAACCTAGATAGTCCAAGTGCCCACTAGGGGACGTACTTAGTCCAAGTGCCCGTTAGCTAACCTAGATAGTCCAAGTGCCCGCTGGTTAACATTGATCATCCAAGTGCCCGCTATTTATCCTAGATAGTCCAAGTGCACGCTAGTTAACCTAGATAGTCCAAGTGCCCTCTAGTTAACCTAGATCGTTCAAGTGCCCGCTAGTTAACCTACATAGACCAAGGACCCGCTAGTTGACCTAGATAGTCCAAGTGCCCGCTAGTTAACCTAGATAGTCCAAGTGCCCGCTAGGTAACCTAAGTAGTCCAAATGTCCAATAGGGATCCTACATAGTCCAAGTGCCCGCTAGGTAACCTGCATAGTCCAAGTGCCCGTTCGTTAACCTAGATAGTCCAAGTGCCCGCTAGGTAACTTAGAATGTCCAAGTGCCCGCTAGGTTACCTATATAGTCCAAATGTCTGTTCGTTAACCTAGATAGTCCAAGTGCCAGCTAGGAAACCTATATAGTCCAAGGGCCCGCTAGGTAACCTAGAGTCCAAGTACTCGCTAGTTAACCTACATAGTCCATGTGCCTGCTAGGTAAACTAGATAGTTCAAGTGCCCGCTAAGGAAGCTACATTGTCCAAGTGCACGCTAGTTAACCAAGATAGTCCAAGTGCCCGCTAGGTAACCTACATAGTGCAAGTGTCCCCTAGTTAACCTACATAGTCCAAGTGCCCGCTAGTTAACATAGATAGTCCAAGTGCCCGCTAGGGAACGTACATAGTCTCAGTGCCCGCTAGGTAACCTAGATAGTGCAAGTGCCCTGTAGTTAAACTACATAGTCCAGGTTCCCCCTAGGTAACCTAGATAGTCCAAGGGCCCAGTAGGTAACCTACATTGTCCTAGTGCCCCCGAGTTAACCTACATCCACCAAGTGCCCGATAGGGAACATACATAGTCCAAGTGCCCGCTTGGGAACCTACATAGTCCAAGTGCCCGTTAGGTAACCTAGATAGTCCAAATGCCCGCTAGGGAACACACATAGTCCAAGTGCCCGTTAGGGAACTTACATAGTCCAAGTGCCCGCTAGGGAACCCACATAGTCCAAGTGCCCGTTAGGGAACTTACATAGTCCAAGTGCCCGCGAGGTAACCTAGATAGTCAAACAGCCCGCTAGGTAACCTAGATAGTCCAAGTGCCCGCTAGGTAACCTAAGTAGTCCAAATGTCCGATAAGGATTCTACATAGTCCAAGTGCCCGCTAGGTAACATACATAGGCCAAGTGCCCGTTCGTTAACCTAGATAGTCCAAGTGCCCGCTAGGTAACCTATACTGTTGAAGTGACCGCTAGGTAACCTAGATAGTCCAAGTGCCCGCTAGGTAACCTACATAGTCCAAGTGCCCGCTATGTAACCTAGATAGTCAAAGTGCCCGTTAGGTAACCTATATAGTCCATGTGCCCGCTAGGTAACTTACATTGTCCAAGTTCCCGCTAGGTAACCTAGATAGTCCTAGTGCCTATTACCTAACCTAGATAGTCCAAGTGCCCGGTAAGCAACCTACATAGACCAAGTGCCCGTTCGTTAACCTAGAAGTCCAAGTGCCCGTTCGTTATCCTAGATAGTCCAAGTGCCCGCTAGGTAACCTATATAGTCCAAGTGCCCGCTAGGTAAACTATATAGTCCAAGTGCCCGCTATGTAACCTAGATAGTCCAAGTGCCTGGTAGTTAACTTACATAGTTCAAGTGTCCGTAGGGAACATACATAGTCCAAGTGCCCGCTAGGGAACTTATATAGTCCAACTGCCCGTTAGGTAACCTAGATAGTCCAAATGCCCGCAAGGGAACCCACATAGTCCAAGTGCCCACTAGGGAACTTACATAGTCCAAGGGCCCGCTAGGGAACCTACATAGTCCAAGTGCCCGTTAGTTAACCTAGATAGTCCAAGTGCCCGCTTGGTAACCTAGATAGTCCAACAGCCCGCTAAGTAACCTACATACTCCAAGAACCCGCTAGGTAACCTAGATTCCAAGTGCCCGCTAGGTAACCTACAGAGTCTAAGTTCCCGCTAGGTTATCTATATAGTCCAAATGCCCGCTAGGGAACCCACATAGTCCAAGTGCCCGCTAGGTAACCTAGATAATCCAAGTGTCCGCTAGTTAACCTAGATCGTCCAAGTGCCCGCTAGTTAACCTACATAGTCAATGGGCCCGCTAGTTTACCTACATAGTGCAAGAGCCCGCTAGTTAACCTAGATCGTGCAAGTGACCGCTAGTTAACCTACATAGTCCAAGTTCCAGTTAGCTAACCTAGATAGTCCAAGAGCACGCTAGTTGACCTACATAGTCCAAGTGCCCGCTAGGTAACCTAGATAATCCAATTGCCCGCTAGGGAACATTCATATTCCAAGTGCTAGCTAGGTAACCGGGATAGTCCAAGTGCCCGCTAGTTAACCTAGATAGTCCTAGTGCCCGTTAGTTATTCTAGATAGTCCATGTGCCCACTAGGGGACGTACTTAGTCCAAGTGCCCGTTCGCTAACCTAGATGGTCCAAGTGCCCGCTAGTTAACATTGATCATCCAAGCGCCCTCTAGTTAACCTAGATCATCCAAGTGCCCGCTAGTTAACCTACATAGTCCAAGGACCCGCTAGTTGACCTACGTGTTCCAAGATCCGCTGGTTAACCTAGATAGTCCAAGTGCTCGCTAGTTAACCTACATAGTACCTCGGCCCGCTAGTTGACCTAGATAGTCCAAGTGCCCTCTAGTTAACCTAGGTAGTCCAAGTGCCCGCTAGGTAACCTAAGTAGTCCAAATGTCCGATACGGATCCTACATAGTGCAAATACCCGCTAGGTAACCTACATAGTCCAAGTGCCCGTTCGTTAACCTAGATAGTCCAAGTGCCCGCTAGGTAACCTAGACTGTGGAAATGACCGCTAGGTAACCTAGATAGTCCAAGTGCCCGCTAGGTAACCTACATAGTCCAAGTGCCCGCTATGTAACCTAGATAGTCAAAGTGCCCGTTAGGTAACCTAGATAGTCCAAGTGCCCGCTAGGTAACTTACATTGTCCAAGTTCCCGCTAGGTAACCTAGATAGTCCAAGTTCCCATTACCTAACCTAGATAGTCCAAGTGCCCGGTAAGCAACCTACATAGACCAAGTGCCCGTTCGTTAACCTAGAAGTCTAAGTGCCCGTTCGTTAACCTAGAGAGTCCAAGTGCCCACTAGGTAACCTACATAGTCCAAGTGCCCGCTAGGTAACCTAGATAGTCCAAGGCCCCGCTAATTAACCTAGATAGTCCACGTGCCCGCTAGTTAACCTACATACCAAGTGCCCGCTAGGTAACCTAGATAGTCCAAGGGCACGCTAGTTAACCTACATAGTCCCAGTGCCCGCTAAGTAACCTATATAGTCCAAGTGCACGCTAGTAAACCTAGATAGTCCAAGTGCCCGCTAGTGACCTAGATAGTCCAAGTGCCTGCTAGGTAACCTACATAGTGCAAGTGTCCGCTAGTTAACCTACATATTCCAAGTGCCCGCTAGTTAACCTACATAGTCAATGGCCTGCTAGTTAACCTACATAGTGCAAGAGCCCGCTAGTTAACCTAGATCGTGCAAATGTCCGCTAGTTAACCTACATAGTCCAAGTGCCAGTTAGCTAACCTAGATAGTCCAAGGGCCCGCTAGTTGACCTACATAGTCCAAGTGCCCGCTAGGTAACCTAGATAATCCAATTGCCCGCTAGGGAACATTCATAGTCCAAGTGCCAGCTAGGTAACCTAGATAGTTCAAGTGCCCGCTAGTTAACATAGATAGTCCTAGTGCCCGTTAGTTAATCTAGATAGTCCATGTGCCCACTAGGGGACTTACTTAGTCCAAGTGCCCGTTAGCTAACCTAGATTGTCCAAGTGCCCGCTAGTTAACATTGATCATCCAAGTGCCCTCTAGTTAACCTAGATCGTCCAAGTGCCCGCTAGTTAACCTACATAGTCCAAGGGCCCGCTGGTTGACCTACGTAGTCCAAGGTCCGCTAGTTAACCTAGATAGTCCAAGTGCTCGCTAGTTAACCTACATAGTACCTGGGCCCGCTAGTTGACCTAGATAGTCCAAGTGCCCTCTAGTTAACCTAGATAGTCCAAGTGCCCGCTAGGTAACCTAAGTAGTCCAAATGTCCGATAGGGATTCTACAAAGTCCAAGTGCCCGCTAGGTAACATACATAGGCCAAGTGCCCGTTCGTTAACCTAGATAGTCCAAGTGCCCGCAAGGTAACCTAGACTGTCGAAGTGACCGCTAGGTAACCTAGATAGTCCAAGTGCCCGCTAGGTAACCTACATAGTCCAAGTGCCCGCTATGTAACCTAGATAGTCAAAGTGCCCGTTAGGTAACCAAGATAGTCCATGTGCCCGCTAGGTAACTTACATTGTCCAAGTTCCCGCTAGGTAACCTAGATAGTCCAAGTTCCCATTACCTAACCTAGATAGTCCAAGTGCCCGGTAAGCAACCTACATAGACCTAGTGCCTGTTCGTTAACCTAGAAGTCCAAGTGCCCGTTCGTTAACCTAGATAGTCCAAGTGCCCACAAGGTAACCTACATAGTCCAAGTGCCCGCTAGGTAACCTATATAGTCCAAGTGCCCGCTAGGTAACCTAGATGGTCCAATGGCCCGCTAGTTAACCTACATTCTCCAATTGCCCGATAGGGAACCTACAGAGTTCAAGTCCCCGTTAGTTAACCTAGAAAGTCCAAGTGCCTGATGGTAACCTAGACTGTCCAATTGTCCGCTAGGTTACCTTCATAGTCCAAGTGTACGTTCGTTAACCTAGATAGTCCACGTGCCCGCTAGGTAACCTACATAGTCCAAGGGTCCGCTAGGTAACCTATATAGTCCAAGTGCCCGTTAGTTAACCTACATAGTCCAAGTGCCCGCTAGGGAACATTCATAGTCCAAGTGCCCGCTAGTTAACCTAGATAGTCCTAGTGCCTGTTAGTTAACCTAGATAGTCCAAGTGCCCACTAGGGGACGTACTTAGTCCAAGTGCCCGTTAGCTAACCTAGATAGTCCAAGTGCCCGCTGGTTAACATTGATCATCCAAGTGCCCGCTATTTATCCTAGATAGTCCAAGTGCACGCTAGTTAACCTAGATAGTCCAAGTGCCCTCTAGTTAACTTAGATCGTTCAAGTGCCCGCTAGTTAACCTACATAGACCAAGGACCCGCTAGTTGACCTAGATAGTCCAAGTGCCCGCTAGTTAACCTAGATAGTCCAAGTGCCCGCTAGGTAACCTAAGTAGTCCAAATGTCCGATAGGGATCCTACATAGTCCAAGTGCCCGCTAGGTAACCTGCATAGTCCAAGTGCCCGTTCGTTAACCTAGATAGTCCATGTGCCCGCTAGGTAACCTAGACTGTCCAAGTGCCCGCTAGGTTACCTATATAGTCCAAGTGCCTGTTCGTTAACCTAGATAGTCCAAGTGCCGGCTAGGAAATCTACATAGTCCAAGGGCCTGCTAGGTAACCTAGATAGTCCAAGTGCCCTCTAGGTAACCTAGAGTCCAAGTACTCGCTAGTTAACCTACATAGTCCATGTGCCTGCTAGGTAAACTAGATAGTCCAATTGCCCGCTAAGGAAGCTACATAGTCCAAGTGCACGCTAGTTAACCAAGATAGTCCAAGTGTCCGCTAGGTAACCTACATAGTGCAAGTGTCCCCTAGTTAACCTACATAGTCCAAGTGCCCGCTAGTTAACATAGATAGTCCAAGTGCCCGCTAGGGAACGTTCATAGTCCAAGTGCCCGCCAGGTAACCTAGATAGTGCAAGTGCCCTGTAGTTAACCTACGTAGTCCAAGTGCCCTCTAGTTAACCTACATAGTCCAAGTGCCCGCTAGTTAACATAGATAGTCCAAGTGCCCGCTAGGGAACGTACATAGTCTCAGTGCCCGCTAGGTAACCTAGATAGTGCAAGTGCCCTGTAGTTAACCTACATAGTCCAGGTTCCCCCTAGGTAACCTAGATTGTCCAAGGGCCCAGTAGGTAACCTACATTGTCCTAGTGCCCCCGAGTTAACCTACATCCACCAAGTGCCCGATAGGGAACATACATAGTCCAAGTGCCCGCTTGGGAACCTACATAGTCCAAGTGCCCGTTAGGTAACCTAGATAGTCCAAATGCCCTCTAGGGAACACACATAGTCCAAGTGCCCGTTAGGGAACTTACATAGTCCAAGTGCCCGCTAGGGAACCCACATAGTCCAAGTGCCCGTTAGGGAACTTACATAGTCCATGTGCCCGCTAGGTAACCTAGATAGTCAAACAGCCCGCTAGGTAACCTAGATAGTCCAAGTGCCCGCTAGGTAACCTAAGTAGTCCAAATGTCCGATAAGGATTCTACATAGTCCAAGTGCCCGCTAGGTAACATACATAGGCCAAGTGCCCGTTCGTTAACCTAGATAGTCCAAGTGCCCGCTAGGTAACCTATACTGTTGAAGTGACCGCTAGGTAACCTAGATAGTCCAAGTGCCCGCTAGGTAACCTACATAGTCCAAGTGCCCGCTAGGTAACCTAGATAGTCCTAGTGCCTATTACCTAACCTAGATAGTCCAAGTGCCCGGTAAGCAACCTACATAGACCAAGTGCCCGTTCGTTAACCTAGAAGTCCAAGTGCCCGTTCGTTATCCTAGATAGTCCAAGTGCCCGCTAGGTAACCTATATAGTCCAAGTGCCCGCTAGGTAAACTATATAGTCCAAGTGCCCGCTATGTAACCTAGATAGTCCAAGTGCCTGGTAGTTAACTTACATAGTTCAAGTGTCCGTAGTGAACATACATAGTCCAAGTGCCCGCTAGGGAACTTATATAGTCCAACTGCCCGTTAGGTAACCTAGATAGTCCAAATGCCCGCAAGGGAACCCACATAGTCCAAGTGCCCACTAGGGAACTTACATAGTCCAAGGGCCCGCTAGGGAACCTACATAGTCCAAGTGCCCGTTAGTTAACCTAGATAGTCCAAGTGCCCGCTTGGTAACCTAGATAGTCCAACAGCCCGCTAAGTAACCTACATACTCCAAGAACCCGCTAGGTAACCTAGATAGTCCAAGTGCCCGCTAGGTAACCTACAGAGTCTAAGTTCCCGCTAGGTTATCTATATAGTCCAAATGCCCGCTAGGGAACCCACATAGTCCAAGTGCCCGCTAGGTAACCTAGATAATCCAAGTGTCCGCTAGTTAACCTAGATCGTCCAAGTGCCCGCTAGTTAACCTACATAGTCAATGGGCCCGCTAGTTTACCTACATAGTGCAAGAGCCCGCTAGTTAACCTAGATCGTGCAAGTGACCGCTAGTTAACCTACATAGTCCAAGTTCCAGTTAGCTAACCTAGATAGTCCAAGAGCACGCTAGTTGACCTACATAGTCCAAGTGCCCGCTAGGTAACCTAGATAATCCAATTGCCCGCTAGGGAACATTAATATTCCAAGTGCTAGCTAGGTAACCTGGATAGTCCAAGTGCCCGCTAGTTAACCTAGATAGTCCTAGTGCCCGTTAGTTATTCTAGATAGTCCATGTGCCCACTAGGGGACGTACTTAGTCCAAGTGCCCGTTCGCTAACCTAGATGGTCCAAGTGCCCGCTAGTTAACATTGATCATCCAAGTGCCCTCTAGTTAACCTAGATCATCCAAGTGCCCGCTAGTTAACCTACATAGTCCAAGGACCCGCTAGTTGACCTACGTGTTCCAAGATCCGCTGGTTAACCTAGATAGTCCAAGTGCTCGCTAGTTAACCTACATAGTACCTCGGCCCGCTAGTTGACCTAGATAGTCCAAGTGCCCTCTAGTTAACCTAGGTAGTCCAAGTGCCCGCTAGGTAACCTAAGTAGTCCAAATGTCCGATACGGATCCTACATAGTGCAAATACCCGCTAGGTAACCTACATAGTCCAAGTGCCCGTTCGTTAACCTAGATAGTCCAAGTGCCCGCTAGGTAACCTAGACTGTGGAAATGACCGCTAGGTAACCTAGATAGTCCAAGTGCCCGCTAGGTAACCTACATAGTCCAAGTGCCCGCTATGTAACCTAGATAGTCAAAGTGCCCGTTAGGTAACCTAGATAGTCCAAGTGCCCGCTAGGTAACTTACATTGTCCAAGTTCCCGCTAGGTAACCTAGATAGTCCAAGTTCCCATTACCTAACCTAGATAGTCCAAGTGCCCGGTAAGCAACCTACATAGACCAAGTGCCCGTTCGTTAACCTAGAAGTCTAAGTGCCCGTTCGTTAACCTAGAGAGTCCAAGTGCCCACTAGGTAACCTACATAGTCCAAGTGCCCGCTAGGTAACCTAGATAGTCCAAGGCCCCGCTAATTAACCTAGATAGTCCACGTGCCCGCTAGTTAACCTACATACCAAGTGCCCGCTAGGTAACCTAGATAGTCCAAGGGCACGCTAGTTAACCTACATAGTCCCAGTGCCCGCTAAGTAACCTATATAGTCCAAGTGCACGCTAGTAAACCTAGATAGTCCAAGTGCCCGCTAGTGACCTAGATAGTCCAAGTGCCTGCTAGGTAACCTACATAGTGCAAGTGTCCGCTAGTTAACCTACATATTCCAAGTGCCCGCTAGTTAACCTACATAGTCAATGGCCTGCTAGTTAACCTACATAGTGCAAGAGCCCGCTAGTTAACCTAGATCGTGCAAATGTCCGCTAGTTAACCTACATAGTCCAAGTGCCAGTTAGCTAACCTAGATAGTCCAAGGGCCCGCTAGTTGACCTACATAGTCCAAGTGCCCGCTAGGTAACCTAGATAATCCAATTGCCCGCTAGGGAACATTCATAGTCCAAGTGCCAGCTAGGTAACCTAGATAGTTCAAGTGCCCGCTAGTTAACATAGATAGTCCTAGTGCCCGTTAGTTAATCTAGATAGTCCATGTGCCCACTAGGGGACTTACTTAGTCCAAGTGCCCGTTAGCTAACCTAGATTGTCCAAGTGCCCGCTAGTTAACATTGATCATCCAAGTGCCCTCTAGTTAACCTAGATCGTCCAAGTGCCCGCTAGTTAACCTACATAGTCCAAGGGCCCGCTGGTTGACCTACGTAGTCCAAGGTCCGCTAGTTAACCTAGATAGTCCAAGTGCTCGCTAGTTAACCTACATAGTACCTGGGCCCGCTAGTTGACCTAGATAGTCCAAGTGCCCTCTAGTTAACCTAGATAGTCCAAGTGCCCGCTAGGTAACCTAAGTAGTCCAAATGTCCGATAGGGATTCTACAAAGTCCAAGTGCCCGCTAGGTAACATACATAGGCCAAGTGCCCGTTCGTTAACCTAGATAGTCCAAGTGCCCGCAAGGTAACCTAGACTGTCGAAGTGACCGCTAGGTAACCTAGATAGTCCAAGTGCCCGCTAGGTAACCTACATAGTCCAAGTGCCCGCTATGTAACCTAGATAGTCAAAGTGCCCGTTAGGTAACCAAGATAGTCCATGTGCCCGCTAGGTAACTTACATTGTCCAAGTTCCCGCTAGGTAACCTAGATAGTCCAAGTTCCCATTACCTAACCTAGATAGTCCAAGTGCCCGGTAAGCAACCTACATAGACCTAGTGCCCGTTCGTTAACCTAGAAGTCCAAGTGCCCGTTCGTTAACCTAGATAGTCCAAGTGCCCACAAGGTAACCTACATAGTCCAAGTGCCCGCTAGGTAACCTATATAGTCCATGTGCCCGCTAGGTAACCTAGATGGTCCAATGGCCCGCTAGTTAACCTACATTCTCCAATTGCCCGATAGGGAACCTACAGAGTTCAAGTCCCCGTTAGTTAACCTAGAAAGTCCAAGTGCCTGATGGTAACCTAGACTGTCCAATTGTCCGCTAGGTTACCTTCATAGTCCAAGTGTACGTTCGTTAACCTAGATAGTCCACGTGCCCGCTAGGTAACCTACATAGTCCAAGGGTCCGCTAGGTAACCTATATAGTCCAAGTGCCCGTTAGTTAACCTACATAGTCCAAGTGCCCGCTAGGGAACATTCATAGTCCAAGTGCCCGCTAGTTAACCTAGATAGTCCTAGTGCCTGTTAGTTAACCTAGATAGTCCAAGTGCCCACTAGGGGACGTACTTAGTCCAAGTGCCCGTTAGCTAACCTAGATAGTCCAAGTGCCCGCTGGTTAACATTGATCATCCAAGTGCCCGCTATTTATCCTAGATAGTCCAAGTGCACGCTAGTTAACCTAGATAGTCCAAGTGCCCTCTAGTTAACTTAGATCGTTCAAGTGCCCGCTAGTTAACCTACATAGACCAAGGACCCGCTAGTTGACCTAGATAGTCCAAGTGCCCGCTAGTTAACCTAGATAGTCCAAGTGCCCGCTAGGTAACCTAAGTAGTCCAAATGTCCGATAGGGATCCTACATAGTCCAAGTGCCCGCTAGGTAACCTGCATAGTCCAAGTGCCCGTTCGTTAACCTAGATAGTCCATGTGCCCGCTAGGTAACCTAGACTGTCCAAGTGCCCGCTAGGTTACCTATATAGTCCAAGTGCCTGTTCGTTAACCTAGATAGTCCAAGTGCCGGCTAGGAAATCTACATAGTCCAAGGGCCTGCTAGGTAACCTAGATAGTCCAAGTGCCCTCTAGGTAACCTAGAGTCCAAGTACTCGCTAGTTAACCTACATAGTCCATGTGCCTGCTAGGTAAACTAGATAGTCCAATTGCCCGCTAAGGAAGCTACATAGTCCAAGTGCACGCTAGTTAACCAAGATAGTCCAAGTGTCCGCTAGGTAACCTACATAGTGCAAGTGTCCCCTAGTTAACCTACATAGTCCAAGTGCCCGCTAGTTAACATAGATAGTCCAAGTGCCCGCTAGGGAACGTTCATAGTCCAAGTGCCCGCCAGGTAACCTAGATAGTGCAAGTGCCCTGTAGTTAACCTACGTAGTCCAAGTGCCCTCTAGGTAACCTAGATAGTCCAAGGGCCCGCTAGTTAACCTACATAATCCAAGTGCCTGGTGGTTAACTTACATAGTTCAAGTGTCCATAGGGAACATACATAGTCCAAGTGCCCGCTTGGGAACCTACATAGTCCAAGTGCCCGTTAGGTAACCCAGATAGTCCAAATGCCAGCTAGAGAACACACATAGTCCAAGTGCCCGCTAGGGAACTTACATAGTCCAAGGGCCCGCTAGGTAACCTAGATAGTCAAACAGCCCGCTAGGTAACCTAGATAGTCCAAGGGCCCGCTAGTTAACCTACATAGTCCAAGTGCCTGGTAGTTAATTTACATAGTTCAAGTGTCCGTAGGGAACATACATAGTCCAAGTGCCCGCTAGGGAACCTCTATATTCCAAGTGCCCATTAGGTAACCTAGATAGTCCAAATGCCCGCTAGGGAACACACATAGTCCAAGTGCCCGCTGGGGAACTTATATAGTCCAAGGGCCCGCTAGGGAACCTACATAGTCCAAGTGCCCGTTAGTTAACCTACATAGTCCAAGTGCCCGCTAGTTAACCTACATAATGCAAGAGCCCGCTAGTTAACCTAGATCGTGCAAGTGTCCGCTAGTTTACCTACATAGTTCAAGTGCCACTTAGCTAACCTAGATAGTATAAGGGCCCGCTAGTTGACCTACATAGTCCAAGTCCCCGCTAGGTAACCTAGATAATCCAAGTGCCCGCTAGGCAACATTCATAGTCCAAGTGCCCGCTAGTTAACCTAGATAGTCCTAGTGCCCGTTAGTTAACCTAGATAGTCCAAGTGCCCACTAGGGGACGTACTTAGTCCAAGTGCTCGTTAGCTAACCTAGATAGTCCAAGTGCCCGCTGGTTAACATTGATCATCCAAGTGCCCGCTATTTATCCTAGATAGTCCAAATGCACGCTAGTTATCCTAGATAGTCCAAGTGCCCTCTAGTTAACTTAGATCATTCAAGTGCCCGCTAGTTAACCTACATAGACCAAGGGCCCGCTATTGACCTAGATAGTCCAAGTGCCTGCTAGTTAACCTAGATAATCCAAGTGCCCGCTAGGTAACCTAAGTAGTCCAAATGTCCGATAGGGATCCTACATAGTCCAAGTGCCCGCTAGGTAACCTGCATAGTCCAAGTGCCCGTTCGTTAACCTAGATAGTCCAAGTGCCCGCTAGGTAACCTAGAATGTCCAAGTGCCCGCTAGGTTACCTATATAGTCCAAGTGCCTGTTCGTTAACCTAGATAGTGCAAGTGCCCGCTAGGAAACCTACATAGTCCAAGGGCCCGCTAGGTAACCTAGATAGTCCAAGTGCCCTCTAGGTAACCTAGAGTCCAAGTACTCGCTAGTTAACCTACATAGTCCATGTGCCTGCTAGGTAAACTAGATAGTCCAAGTGCCCGCTAAGGAAGCTACATAGTCCAAGTGCACGCTAGTTAACCAAGATAGTCCAAGTGCCCGCTAGGTAACCTACATAGTGCAAGTGTCCCCTAGATAACCTACATAGTCCAAGTGCCCACTAGTTAACATAGATTGTCCAAGTGCCCGCTAGGGAACGTACATAGTCCAAGTGCCCGCCAGGTAACCTAGATAGTGCAAGTGCCCTGTAGTTAACCTACGTAGTCCAAGTGCCCTCTAGGTAACCTAGATAGTCCAAGGGCCCGCTAGTTAACCTACATAATCCAAGTGCCTGGTGGTTAACTTACATAGTTCAAGTGTCCATAGGGAACATACATAGTCCAAGTGCCCGCTTGGGAACCTACATAGTCCAAGTGCCCGTTTGTTAACCTAGATAGTCCAAGTGCCCGCTAGGTAACCTAGATAGTCAAACAGCCCGCTAGGTAACCTAGATAGTCCAAGGGCCCGCTAGTTAACCTACGTAGTCCAAGTGCCTGGTAGTTAACTTACATAGTTCAAGTGTCCGTAGGGAACATACATAGTCCAAGTGCCCGCTAGGGAACCTATATAGTCCAAGTGCCCGTTAGGTAACCTAGATAGTCCAAATGCCCGCTAGGGAACACACATAGTCCAAGTGCCCGCTAGGGAACCTACATAGTCCAAGTGCCCTTTAGTTAACCTGGATAATCCAAGTGCCCGCTTGATAACCTAGATAGTTGAACAGCCCGCTAAGTAACCTACATTCTCCAAGAACCCGCTAGGTAACGTAGATAGTTAAAGTGCCAGCTAGGTAACCTAGATAGTCCAAGTGCCCGCTATGTAACCTACAGAGTCTAAGTTCCCGCGAGGTTATCTATATAGTCCAAATGCCCGCTAGGGAACCTACATAGTCCAAGTGCCCGCTAGGTAACCTAGATAATCCAAGTGTCCGCTAGTTAACCTATATCGTCCCAGTGCCCGCTAGTTAACATAGATCGTCCAAGTGCCCGCTAGTTTACCTACATAGTGCAAGAGCCCGCTAGTTAACCTAGATCGTGCAAGTGACTGCTAGTTAACCTACATAGTACCTGGGCCCGCTAGTTGACCTAGATAGTCCAAGTGCCCTCTAGTTAACCTAGATAGTCCAAGTGCCCGCTAGGTAACCTAAGTAGTCCAAATGTCCGATACGGATCCTACATAGTCCAAGTGCCCGCTAGGTAACCTACATAGTCCAAGTGCCCGTTCGTTAACCTAGATAGTCCAAGTGCCTGCTAGGTAACCTAGACTGTGGAAGTGACCGCTAGGTAACCTAGATAGTCCAAGTGCCCGCTAGGTAACCTACATAGTCCAAGTGCCCGCTATGTAACCTAGATAGTCAAAGTGCCCGTTAGGTAACCTAGATAGTCCAAGTGCCCGCTAGGTAACTTACATTGTCCAAGTTCCTGCTAGGTAACCTAGATAGTCCAAGTTCCCATTACCTAACCTAGATAGTCCAAGTGCCCGGTAAGCAACCTACATAGACCAAGTGACCGTTCGTTAACCTAGAAGTCTATGTGCCCGTTCGTTAACCTAGAGAGTCCAAGTGCCCACTAGGTAACCTACATAGTCCAAGTGCCCGCTAGGTAACCTATATAGTCCTAGTGCCCGCTAAGTAAACTAGATAGTCCAAGGGCCCGCTAGTTAACCTAGATAGTCCAAGTGCCCGCTAGGTAAACTAGATAGTCCAAGGGTCCGCTGGGTAACCTAGATAGTCCAAGTGCCCGCTAAGGAACCTACATAGTCCAAGTGCACTCTAGTAAACCTAGATAGTCCAAGTGTCCGCTAGTGACCTAGATAGTCCAAGTGCCCACTAGTTAACCTAGATAGTCCAAGTGCCTGCTAGGTAACCTACATAGTGCAAGTGTCCGCTAGTTAACCTACATATTCCAAGTGCCCGCTAGTTAACATAGATAGTCCAAGTGCCCGGTAGGGAACATACATAGTCCAAGTGCCCGCTAGTTAACCTACATAGTCAATGGGCTCGCTAGTTAACCTACATAGTGCAAGAGCCCTCTAGTTAACCTAGATCGTGCAAATGTCCGCTAGTTAACCTACATAGTCCAAGTGCCAGTTAACTAACCTAGATAGTCCAAGGGCCCGCTAGTTGACCTACATAGTCCAAGTGCCCGCTAGGTAACCTAGATAATCCAATTGCCCGCTAGGGAACATTCATAGTCCTAGTGCCAGCTAGGTAACCTAGATAGTCCAAGTGCCCGCTAGTTAACATAGATAGTCCTAGTGCCCGTTAGTTAATCTAGATAGTCCATGTGCCCACTAGGGGACTTACTTAGTCCAAGTGCCCGTTAGCTAACCTAGATAGTCCAAGTGCCCGCTAGTTAACATTGATCATCCAAGTGCCCTCTAGTTAACCTAGATCGTCCAAGTTCCCGCTAGTTAACCTACATAGTCCAAGGGCCCGCTGGTTGACCTACGTAGTCCAAGGTCCGCTAGTTAACCTAGATAGTCCAAGTACTCGCTAGTTAACCTACATAGTACCTGGGCCCGCTAGTTGACCTAGATAGTCCAAGTGCCCTCTAGTTAACCTAGATAGTCCAAGTGCCCGCTAGGCAACCTAAGTAGTCCAAATGTCCGATACGGATCCTACATAGTCCAAGTGCCCGCTAGGTAACATACATAGGCCAAGTGCCCGTTCGTTAACCTAGATAGTCCAAGTGCCCGCAAAGTAACCTAGACTGTCGAAGTGACCGCTAGGTAACCTAGATAATCCAAGTGCCCGCTAGGTAACCTACATAGTCCAAGTGCCCGCTATGTAACCTAGATAGTCAAAGTGCCCGTTAGGTAACCTAGATAGTCCCTGTGCCCGCTAGGTAACTTACATTGTCCAAGTTCCCGCTAGGTAACCTAGATAGTCCAAGTGCCCATTACCTAACCTAGATAGTCCAAGTGCCCGGTAAGCAACCTACATAGACCAAGTGCCCGTTCGTTAACCTCGAAGTCCAAGTGCCCGTTCCTTAACCTAGATAGTCCAAGTGCACACTAGGTAACCTACATAGTCCAAGTGCCCGCTAGGTAACCTATATAGTCCAAGTGCCCGCTAGGTAAACTAGATAGTCCAAGGGCCCGCTAGTTAACCTACATTCTCCAAGTGCCCGATAGGGAACCTACAGAGTTTAAGTCCCCGTTAGTTAACCTAGAAAGTCCAAGTGCCCGATGGTAACCTAGACTGTCCAATTGTCCGCTAGGTTACCTACATAGTCCAAGTGTACCTTCGTTAACCTAGATAGTCCAAGTGCCCGCTAGGTAACCTACATAGTCCATGGGTCCGCTAGGTAACCTATATAGTCCAAGTGCCCGTTAGTTAACCTACATAGTCCAAGTGCCCGCTAAGAAACCTATATGGTCCAAGTGTCCGTTAGGCAACCTAGATAGTCCAAGTAACCGCTAGGTAAACTACATAGTCCAAGTCCCCGCTAGGTAACGTAGATAGTCCAAGTGCCCGTTACCTAACCTAGATAGTCCAATTGCCCGCTATGCAACATACATAGTCCAAGTGCCCGTTCGTTAACCTAGAAGTCCAAGAACTCGCTAGGTAACCTAGACTGTCCAAGTTCCCGCTAGGTTACCTACATAGTCCAAATGCCCGTTCGGTAACCTAGATAGTCCAAGGGCCCGCTAGGTAACCTACATAGTCCTAGTGCCCCCTAGTTAACCTACATTCTCCAAGTGCCCGATAGGGAACCTACATAGTCCAAGTGCCCGTTAGTTAACCTAGAAAGTCCAAGTGCCCGCTTGGTAACCTAGATAGTCCAACATCCCACTAGGTAACATACATACTCCAAGAACCCGCTAGGTAACGTAGATAGTTCAAGTACCATCTAGGTAACCTAGATAGTCCAAGTGCCCGCTAGGTAACCTACAGAGTCTAAGTGCCCGCTAGCTTATCTATATAGTCCAAATGCCCGCTAGGGAACCTACATAATCCAAGTGCCCGCTAGGTAACCGAGATAATCCAAGGGCCCGCTAGTTAACCTATATCGTCCAAGTGCCCGCTAGTTAACCTACATAATGCAAGAGCCCGCTATTTAGCCTAGATCGTGCAAGTGTCCGCTAGTTAACCTACATAGTTCAAGTGCCACTTAGCTAACCTAGCTAGTCCAAGGGTCCGCTAGTTGACCTACATAGTCCAAGTGCCCGCTAGGGAACATTCATAGTCCAAGTGCCCGCTAGTTAACCTAGATAGTCCTAGTGCCCGTAAGTTAACCTAGATAGTCCAAGTGCCCACTAGGGGACGTACTTAGTCCAAGTGCCCGTTAGCTAACCTAGATAGTCCAAGTGCCCGCTGGTTAACATTGATCATCCAAGTGCCCGCTATTTATCCTAGATAGTCCAAGTGCACGCTAGTTAACCTAGATAGTCCAAGTGCCCTCTAGTTAACTTAGATCGTTCAAGTGCCCGCTAGTTAACCTACATAGACCAAGGGCCCGCTAGTTGACCTAGATAGTCCAAGTGCCCGCTAGTTAACCTAGATAGTCCAAGTGCCCGCTAGGTAAACTAAGTAGTCCAAATGTCCGATAGGGATCCTACATAGTCCAAGTGCCCGCTAGGTAACCTGCATAGTCCAAGTGCCCGTTCGTTAACCTAGATAGTCCAAGTGCCCGCTAGGAAACCTACATAGTCCAAGGGCCTGCTAGGTAACCTAGATAGTCCAAGTGCCCTCTAGGTAACCTAGAGTCCAAGTACTCGCTAGTTAACCTACATAGTCCATGTGCCTGCTAGGTAAACTAGATAGTCCAAGTGCCCGCTAAGGAAGCTACATAGTCCAAATGCACGCTAGTTAACCAAGATAGTCCAAGTGTCCGCTAGGTAACCTACATAGTGCAAGTGTCCCCTAGTTAACCTACATAGTCCAAGTGCCCGCTAGTTAACATAGATAGTCCAAGTGCCCGCTAGGGAACGTTCATAGTCCAAGTGCCCGCCAGGTAACCTAGATAGTGCAAGTGCCCTGTAGTTAACCTACGTAGTCCAAGTGCCCTCTAGGAAACCTAGATAGTCCAAGGGCCCGCTAGTTAACCTACATAATCCAAGTGCCTGGTGGTTAACTTACATAGTTCAAGTGTCCATAGGGAACATACATAGTCCAAGTGCCCGCTTGGGAACCTACATAGTCCAAGTGCCCGTTAGGTAACCCAGATAGTCCAAATGCCAGCTAGAGAACACACATAGTCCAAGTGCCCGCTAGGGAACTTACATAGTCCAAGGGCCCACTAGGTAACCTAGATAGTCAAACAGCCCGCTAGGTAACCTAGATAGTCCAAGGGCCCGCTAGTTAACCTACATAGTCCAAGTGCCTGGTAGTTAATTTACATAGTTCAAGTGTCCGTAGGGAACATACATAGTCCAAGTGCCCGCTAGGGAACCTCTATATTCCAAGTGCCCATTAGGTAACCTAGATAGTCCAAATGCCCGCTAGGGAACACACATAGTCCATGTGCCCGCTGGGGAACTTATATAGTCCAAGGGCCCGCTAGGGAACCTACATAGTCCAAATGCCCGTTAGTTAACCTACATAGTCCAAGTGCCCGCTAGTTAACCTACATAATGCAAGAGCCCGCTAGTTAACCTAGATCGTGCAAGTGTCCGCTAGTTTACCTACATAGTTCAAGTGCCACTTAGCTAACCTAGATAGTATAAGGGCCCGCTAGTTGACCTACATAGTCCAAGTCCCCGCTAGGTAACCTAGATAATCCAAGTGCCCGCTAGGCAACATTCATAGTCCAAGTGCCCGCTAGTTAACCTAGATAGTCCTAGTGCCCGTTAGTTAACCTAGATAGTCCAAGTGCCCACTAGGGGACGTACTTAGTCCAAGTGCTCGTTAGCTAACCTAGATAGTCCAAGTGCCCGCTGGTTAACATTGATCATCCAAGTGCCCGCTATTTATCCTAGATAGTCCAAGTGCACGCTAGTTATCCTAGATAGTCCAAGTGCCCTCTAGTTAACTTAGATCATTCAAGTGCCCGCTAGTTAACCTACATAGACCAAGGGTCCGCTATTGACCTAGATAGTCCAAGTGCCTGCTAGTTAACCTAGATAATCCAAGTGCCCACTAGGTAACCTAAGTAGTCCAAATGTCCGATAGGGATCCTACATAGTCCAAGTGCCCGCTAGGTAACCTGCATAGTCCAAGTGCCCGTTCGTTAACCTAGATAGTCCAAGTGCCCGCTAGGTAACCTAGAATGTCCAAGTGCCCGCTAGGTTACCTATATAGTCCAAGTGCTTGTTCGTTAACCTAGATAGTGCAAGTGCCCGCTAGGAAACCTACATAGTCCAAGGGCCCGCTAGGTAACCTAGATAGTCCAAGTGCCCTCTAGGTAACCTAGAGTCCAAGTACTCGCTAGTTAACCTACATAGTCCATGTGCCTGCTAGGTAAACTAGATAGTCCAAGTGCCCGCTAAGGAAGCTACATAGTCCAAGTGCACGCTAGTTAACCAAGATAGTCCAAGTGCCCGCTAGGTAACCTACATAGTGCAAGTGTCCCCTAGATAACCTACATAGTCCAAGTGCCCACTAGTTAACATAGATTGTCCAAGTGCCCGCTAGGGAACGTACATAGTCCAAGTGCCCGCCAGGTAACCTAGATAGTGCAAGTGCCCTGTAGTTAACCTACGTAGTCCAAGTGCCCTCTAGGTAACCTAGATAGTCCAAGGGCCCGCTAGTTAACCTACATAATCCAAGTGCCTGGTGGTTAACTTACATAGTTCAAGTGTCCATAGGGAACATACATAGTCCAAGTGCCCGCTTGGGAACCTACATAGTCCAAGTGCCCGTTAGTTAACCTAGATAGTCCAAGTGCCCGCTAGGTAACCTAGATAGTCAAACAGCCCGCTAGGTAACCTAGATAGTCCAAGGGCCCGCTAGTTAACCTACGTAGTCCAAGTGCCTGGTAGTTAACTTACATAGTTCAAGTGTCCGTAGGGAACATACATAGTCCAAGTGCCCGCTAGGGAACCTATATAGTCCAAGTGCCCGTTAGGTAACCTAGATAGTCCAAATGCCCGCTAGGGAACACACATAGTCCATGTGCCCGCTAGGGAACCTACATAGTCCAAGTGCCCTTTAGTTAACCTAGATAATCCAAGTGCCCGCTTGATAACCTAGATAGTCGAACAGCCCGCTAAGTAACCTACATTCTCCAAGAACCCGCTAGGTAACGTAGATAGTTAAAGTGCCAGCTAGGTAACCTAGATAGTCCAAGTGCCCGCTATGTAACCTACAGAGTCTAAGTTCCCGCGAGGTTATCTATATAGTCCAAATGCCCGCTAGGGAACCTACATAGTCCAAGTGCCCGCTAGGTAACCTAGATAATCCAAGTGTCCGCTAGTTAACCTATATCGTCCCAGTGCCCGCTAGTTAACATAGATCGTCCAAGTGCCCGCTAGTTTACCTACATAGTGCAAGTGCCCGCTAGTTAACCTAGATCGTGCAAGTGACCGCTAGTTAACCTACATAGTACCTGGGCCCGCTAGTTGACCTAGATAGTCCAAGTGCCCTCTAGTTAACCTAGATAGTCCAAGTGCCTGCTAGGTAACCTAAGTAGTCCAAATGTCCGATACGGATCCTACATAGTCCAAGTGCCCGCTAGGTAACCTACATAGTCCAAGTGCCCGTTCGTTAACCTAGATAGTCCAAGTGCCTGCTAGGTAACCTAGACTGTGGAAGTGACGGCTAGGTAACCTAGATAGTCCAAGTGCCCGCTAGGTAACCTACATAGTCCAAGTGCCCGCTATGTAACCTAGATAGTCAAAGTGCCCGTTAGGTAACCTAGATAGTCCAAGTGCCCGCTAGGTAACTTACATTGTCCAAGTTCCTGCTAGGTAACCTAGATAGTCCAAGTTCCCATTACCTAACCTAGATAGTCCAAGTGCCCGGTAAGCAACCTACATAGACCAAGTGACCGTTCGTTAACCTAGAAGTCTAAGTGCCCGTTCGTTAACCTAGAGAGTCCAAGTGCCCACTAGGTAACCTACATAGTCCAAGTGCCCGCTAGGTAACCTATATAGTCCTAGTGCCCGCTAGGTAAACTAGATAGTCCAAGGGCCCGCTAGGTAACCTAGATAGTCCAAGTGCCCGCTAAGGAACCTACATAGTCCAAGTGCACGCTAGTAAACCTAGATAGTCCAAGTGTCCGCTAGTGACCTAGATAGTCCAAGTGCCCACTAGTTAACCTAGATAGTCCAAGTGCCTGCTAGGTAACCTACATAGTGCAAGTGTCCGCTAGTTAACCTACATATTCCAAGTGCCCGCTAGTTAACATAGATAGTCCAAGTGCCCGGTAGGGAACATACATAGTCCAAGTGCCCGCTAGTTAACCTACATAGTCAATGGGCTCGCTAGTTAACCTACATAGTGCAAGAGCCCTCTAGTTAACCTAGATCGTGCAAATGTCCGCTAGTTAACCTACATAGTCCAAGTGCCAGTTAGCTAACCTAGATAGTCCAAGGGCCCGCTAGTTGACCTACATAGTCCAAGTGCCCGCTAGGTAACCTAGATAATCCAATTGCCCGCTAGGGAACATTCATAGTCCTAGTGCCAGCTAGGTAACCTAGATAGTCCAAGTGCCCGCTAGTTAACATAGATAGTCCTAGTGCCCGTTAGTTAATCTAGATAGTCCATGTGCCCACTAGGGGACTTACTTAGTCCAAGTGCCCGTTAGCTAACCTAGATAGTCCAAGTGCCCGCTAGTTAACATTGATCATCCAAGTGCCCTCTAGTTAACCTAGATCGTCCAAGTTCCCGCTAGTTAACCTACATAGTCCAAGGGCCCGCTGGTTGACCTACGTAGTCCAAGGTCCGCTAGTTAACCTAGATAGTCCAAGTACTCGCTAGTTAACCTACATAGTACCTGGGCCCGCTAGTTGACCTAGATAGTCCAAGTGCCCTCTAGTTAACCTAGATAGTCCAAGTGCCCGCTAGGCAACCTAAGTAGTCCAAATGTCCGATACGGATCCTACATAGTCCAAGTGCCCGCTAGGTAACATACATAGGCCAAGTGCCCGTTCGTTAACCTAGATAGTCCAAGTGCCCGCAAAGTAACCTAGACTGTCGAAGTGACCGCTAGGTAACCTAGATAATCCAAGTGCCCGCTAGGTAACCTACATAGTCCAAGTGCCCGCTATGTAACCTAGATAGTCAAAGTGCCCGTTAGTTAACCTAGATAGTCCAAGTGCCCACTAGGGGACGTACTTAGTCCAAGTGCCCGTTAGCTAACCTAGATAGTCCAAGTGCCCGCTGGTTAACATTGATCATCCAAGTGCCCGCTATTTATCCTAGATAGTCCAAGTGCACGCTAGTTAACCTAGATAGTCCAAGTGCCCTCTAGTTAACTTAGATCGTTCAAGTGCCCGCTAGTTAACCTACATAGACCAAGGGCCCGCTAGTTGACCTAGATAGTCCAAGTGCCCGCTAGTTAACCTAGATAGTCCAAGTGCCCGCTAGGTAAACTAAGTAGTCCAAATGTCCGATAGGGATCCTACATAGTCCAAGTGCCCGCTAGGTAACCTGCATAGTCCAAGTGCCCGTTCGTTAACCTAGATAGTCCAAGTGCCCGCTAGGAAACCTACATAGTCCAAGGGCCTGCTAGGTAACCTAGATAGTCCAAGTGCCCTCTAGGTAACCTAGAGTCCAAGTACTCGCTAGTTAACCTACATAGTCCATGTGCCTGCTAGGTAAACTAGATAGTCCAAGTGCCCGCTAAGGAAGCTACATAGTCCAAATGCACGCTAGTTAACCAAGATAGTCCAAGTGTCCGCTAGGTAACCTACATAGTGCAAGTGTCCCCTAGTTAACCTACATAGTCCAAGTGCCCGCTAGTTAACATAGATAGTCCAAGTGCCCGCTAGGGAACGTTCATAGTCCAAGTGCCCGCCAGGTAACCTAGATAGTGCAAGTGCCCTGTAGTTAACCTACGTAGTCCAAGTGCCCTCTAGGTAACCTAGATAGTCCAAGGGCCCGCTAGTTAACCTATATAATCCAAGTGCCTGGTGGTTAACTTACATAGTTCAAGTGTCCATAGGGAACATACATAGTCCAAGTGCCCGCTTGGGAACCTACATAGTCCAAGTGCCCGTTAGGTAACCCAGATAGTCCAAATGCCAGCTAGAGAACACACATAGTCCAAGTGCCCGCTAGGGAACTTACATAGTCCAAGGGCCCACTAGGTAACCTAGATAGTCAAACAGCCCGCTAGGTAACCTAGATAGTCCAAGGGCCCGCTAGTTAACCTACATAGTCCAAGTGCCTGGTAGTTAATTTACATAGTTCAAGTGTCCGTAGGGAACATACATAGTCCAAGTGCCCGCTAGGGAACCTCTATATTCCAAGTGCCCATTAGGTAACCTAGATAGTCCAAATGCCCGCTAGGGAACACACATAGTCCAAGTGCCCGCTGGGGAACTTATATAGTCCAAGGGCCCGCTAGGGAACCTACATAGTCCAAGTGCCCGTTAGTTAACCTACATAGTCCAAGTGCCCGCTAGTTAACCTACATAATGCAAGAGCCCGCTAGTTAACCTAGATCGTGCAAGTGTCCGCTAGTTTACCTACATAGTTCAAGTGCCACTTAGCTAACCTAGATAGTATAAGGGCCCGCTAGTTGACCTACATAGTCCAAGTCCCCGCTAGGTAACCTAGATAATCCAAGTGCCCGCTAGGCAACATTCATAGTCCAAGTGCCCGCTAGTTAACCTAGATAGTCCTAGTGCCCGTTAGTTAACCTAGATAGTCCAAGTGCCCACTAGGGGACGTACTTAGTCCAAGTGCTCGTTAGCTAACCTAGATAGTCCAAGTGCCCGCTGGTTAACATTGATCATCCAAGTGCCCGCTATTTATCCTAGATAGTCCAAGTGCACGCTAGTTATCCTAGATAGTCCAAGTGCCCTCTAGTTAACTTAGATCATTCAAGTGCCCGCTAGTTAACCTACATAGACCAAGGGCCCGCTATTGACCTAGATAGTCCAAGTGCCTGCTAGTTAACCTAGATAATCCAAGTGCCCGCTAGGTAACCTAAGTAGTCCAAATGTCCGATAGGGATCCTACATAGTCCAAGTGCCCGCTAGGTAACCTGCATAGTCCAAGTGCCCGTTCGTTAACCTAGATAGTCCAAGTGCCCGCTAGGTAACCTAGAATGTCCAAGTGCCCGCTAGGTTACCTATATAGTCCAAGTGCCTGTTCGTTAACCTAGATAGTGCAAGTGCCCGCTAGGAAACCTACATAGTCCAAGGGCCCGCTAGGTAACCTAGATAGTCCAAGTGCCCTCTAGGTAACCTAGAGTCCAAGTACTCGCTAGTTAACCTACATAGTCCATGTGCCTGCTAGGTAAACTAGATAGTCCAAGTGCCCGCTAAGGAAGCTACATAGTCCAAGTGCACGCTAGTTAACCAAGATAGTCCAAGTGCCCGCTAGGTAACCTACATAGTGCAAGTGTCCCCTAGATAACCTACATAGTCCAAGTGCCCGCTAGTTAACATAGATTGTCCAAGTGCCCGCTAGGAAACGTACATAGTCCAAGTGCCCGCCAGGTAACCTAGATAGTGCAAGTGCCCTGTAGTTAACCTACGTAGTCCAAGTGCCCTCTAGGTAACCTAGATAGTCCAAGGGCCCGCTAGTTAACCTACATAATCCAAGTGCCTGGTGGTTAACTTACATAGTTCAAGTGTCCATAGGGAACATACATAGTCCAAGTGCCCGCTTGGGAACCTACATAGTCCAAGTGCCCGTTAGTTAACCTAGATAGTCCAAGTGCCCGCTAGGTAACCTAGATAGTCAAACAGCCCGCTAGGTAACCTAGATAGTCCAAGGGCCCGCTAGTTAACCTACGTAGTCCAAGTGCCTGGTAGTTAACTTACATAGTTCAAGTGTCCGTAGGGAACATACATAGTCCAAGTGCCCGCTAGGGAACCTATATAGTCCAAGTGCCCGTTAGGTAACCTAGATAGTCCAAATGCCCGCTAGGGAACACACATAGTCCATGTGCCCGCTAGGGAACCTACATAGTCCAAGTGCCCTTTAGTTAACCTAGATAATCCAAGTGCCCGCTTGATAACCTAGATAGTCGAACAGCCCGCTAAGTAACCTACATTCTCCAAGAACCCGCTAGGTAACGTAGATAGTTAAAGTGCCAGCTAGGTAACCTAGATAGTCCAAGTGCCCGCTATGTAACCTACAGAGTCTAAGTTCCCGCGAGGTTATCTATATAGTCCAAATGCCCGCTAGGGAACCTACATAGTCCAAGTGCCCGCTAGGTAACCTAGATAATCCAAGTGTCCGCTAGTTAACCTATATCGTCCCAGTGCCCGCTAGTTAACATAGATTGTCCAAGTGCCCGCTAGTTTACCTACATAGTGCAAGAGCCCGCTAGTTAACCTAGATCATGCAAGTGACCGCTAGTTAACCTACATAGTACCTGGGCCCGCTAGTTGACCTAGATAGTCCAAGTGCCCTCTAGTTAACCTAGATAGTCCAAGTGCCCGCTAGGTAACCTAAGTAGTCCAAATGTCCGATACGGATCCTACATAGTCCAAGTGCCCGCTAGGTAACCTACATAGTCCAAGTGCCCGTTCGTTAACCTAGATAGTCCAAGTGCCTGCTAGGTAACCTAGACTGTGGAAGTGACCGCTAGGTAACCTAGATAGTCCAAGTGCCCGCTAGGTAACCTACATAGTCCAAGTGCCCGCTATGTAACCTAGATAGTCAAAGTGCCCGTTAGGTAACCTAGATAGTCCAAGTGCCCGCTAGGTAACTTACATTGTCCAAGTTCCTGCTAGGTAACCTAGATAGTCCAAGTTCCCATTACCTAACCTAGATAGTCCAAGTGCCCGGTAAGCAACCTACATAGACCAAGTGACGGTTCGTTAACCTAGAAGTCTAAGTGCCCGTTCGTTAACCTAGAGAGTCCAAGTGCCCACTAGGTAACCTACATAGTCCAAGTGCCCGCTAGGTAACCTATATAGTCCTAGTGCCCGCTAGGTAAACTAGATAGTCCAAGGGCCCGCTAGTTAACCTAGATAGTCCAAGTGCCCGCTAGTTAACCTACATACCAAGTGCCCGCTAGGTAACCTAGATAGTCCAAGTGCCCGCTAAGGAACCTACATAGTCCAAGTGCACGCTAGTAAACCTAGATAGTCCAAGTGTCCGCTAGTGACCTAGATAGTCCAAGTGCCCACTAGTTAACCTAGATAGTCCAAGTGCCTGCTAGGTAACCTACATAGTGCAAGTGTCCGCTAGTTAACCTACATATTCCAAGTGCCCGCTAGTTAACATAGATAGTCCAAGTGCCCGGTAGGGAACATACATAGTCCAAGTGCCCGCTAGTTAACCTACATAGTCAATGGGCTCGCTAGTTAACCTACATAGTGCAAGAGCCCTCTAGTTAACCTAGATCGTGCAAATGTCCGCTAGTTAACCTACATAGTCCAAGTGCCAGTTAGCTAACCTAGATAGTCCAAGGGCCCGCTAGTTGACCTACATAGTCCAAGTGCCCGCTAGGTAACCTAGATAATCCAATTGCCCGCTAGGGAACATTCATAGTCCTAGTGCCAGCTAGGTAACCTAGATAGTCCAAGTGCCCGCTAGTTAACATAGATAGTCCTAGTGCCCGTTAGTTAATCTAGATAGTCCATGTGCCCACTAGGGGACTTACTTAGTCCAAGTGCCCGTTAGCTAACCTAGATAGTCCAAGTGCCCGCTAGTTAACATTGATCATCCAAGTGCCCTCTAGTTAACCTAGATCGTCCAAGTTCCCGCTAGTTAACCTACATAGTCCAAGGGCCCGCTGGTTGACCTACGTAGTCCAAGGTCCGCTAGTTAACCTAGATAGTCCAAGTACTCGCTAGTTAACCTACATAGTACCTGGGCCCGCTAGTTGACCTAGATAGTCCAAGTGCCCTCTAGTTAACCTAGATAGTCCAAGTGCCCGCTAGGCAACCTAAGTAGTCCAAATGTCCGATACGGATCCTACATAGTCCAAGTGCCCGCTAGGTAACATACATAGGCCAAGTGCCCGTTCGTTAACCTAGATAGTCCAAGTGCCCGCAAAGTAACCTAGACTGTCGAAGTGACCGCTAGGTAACCTAGATAATCCAAGTGCCCGCTAGGTAACCTACATAGTCCAAGTGCCCGCTATGTAACCTAGATAGTCAAAGTGCCCGTTAGTTAACCTAGATAGTCCAAGTGCCCACTAGGGGACGTACTTAGTCCAAGTGCCCGTTAGCTAACCTAGATAGTCCAAGTGCCCGCTGGTTAACATTGATCATCCAAGTGCCCGCTATTTATCCTAGATAGTCCAAGTGCACGCTAGTTAACCTAGATAGTCCAAGTGCCCTCTAGTTAACTTAGATCGTTCAAGTGCCCGCTAGTTAACCTACATAGACCAAGGGCCCGCTAGTTGACCTAGATAGTCCAAGTGCCCGCTAGTTAACCTAGATAGTCCAAGTGCCCGCTAGGTAAACTAAGTAGTCCAAATGTCCGATAGGGATCCTACATAGTCCAAGTGCCCGCTAGGTAACCTGCATAGTCCAAGTGCCCGTTCGTTAACCTAGATAGTCCAAGTGCCCGCTAGGAAACCTACATAGTCCAAGGGCCTGCTAGGTAACCTAGATAGTCCAAGTGCCCTCTAGGTAACCTAGAGTCCAAGTACTCGCTAGTTAACCTACATAGTCCATGTGCCTGCTAGGTAAACTAGATAGTCCAAGTGCCCGCTAAGGAAGCTACATAGTCCAAATGCACGCTAGTTAACCAAGATAGTCCAAGTGTCCGCTAGGTAACCTACATAGTGCAAGTGTCCCCTAGTTAACCTACATAGTCCAAGTGCCCGCTAGTTAACATAGATAGTCCAAGTGCCCGCTAGGGAACGTTCATAGTCCAAGTGCCCGCCAGGTAACCTAGATAGTGCAAGTGCCCTGTAGTTAACCTACGTAGTCCAAGTGCCCTCTAGGTAACCTAGATAGTCCAAGGGCCCGCTAGTTAACCTATATAATCCAAGTGCCTGGTGGTTAACTTACATAGTTCAAGTGTCCATAGGGAACATACATAGTCCAAGTGCCCGCTTGGGAACCTACATAGTCCAAGTGCCCGTTAGGTAACCCAGATAGTCCAAATGCCAGCTAGAGAACACACATAGTCCAAGTGCCCGCTAGGGAACTTACATAGTCCAAGGGCCCACTAGGTAACCTAGATAGTCAAACAGCCCGCTAGGTAACCTAGATAGTCCAAGGGCCCGCTAGTTAACCTACATAGTCCAAGTGCCTGGTAGTTAATTTACATAGTTCAAGTGTCCGTAGGGAACATACATAGTCCAAGTGCCCGCTAGGGAACCTCTATATTCCAAGTGCCCATTAGGTAACCTAGATAGTCCAAATGCCCGCTAGGGAACACACATAGTCCAAGTGCCCGCTGGGGAACTTATATAGTCCAAGGGCCCGCTAGGGAACCTACATAGTCCAAGTGCCCGTTAGTTAACCTACATAGTCCAAGTGCCCGCTAGTTAACCTACATAATGCAAGAGCCCGCTAGTTAACCTAGATCGTGCAAGTGTCCGCTAGTTTACCTACATAGTTCAAGTGCCACTTAGCTAACCTAGATAGTATAAGGGCCCGCTAGTTGACCTACATAGTCCAAGTCCCCGCTAGGTAACCTAGATAATCCAAGTGCCCGCTAGGCAACATTCATAGTCCAAGTGCCCGCTAGTTAACCTAGATAGTCCTAGTGCCCGTTAGTTAACCTAGATAGTCCAAGTGCCCACTAGGGGACGTACTTAGTCCAAGTGCTCGTTAGCTAACCTAGATAGTCCAAGTGCCCGCTGGTTAACATTGATCATCCAAGTGCCCGCTATTTATCCTAGATAGTCCAAGTGCACGCTAGTTATCCTAGATAGTCCAAGTGCCCTCTAGTTAACTTAGATCATTCAAGTGCCCGCTAGTTAACCTACATAGACCAAGGGCCCGCTATTGACCTAGATAGTCCAAGTGCCTGCTAGTTAACCTAGATAATCCAAGTGCCCGCTAGGTAACCTAAGTAGTCCAAATGTCCGATAGGGATCCTACATAGTCCAAGTGCCCGCTAGGTAACCTGCATAGTCCAAGTGCCCGTTCGTTAACCTAGATAGTCCAAGTGCCCGCTAGGTAACCTAGAATGTCCAAGTGCCCGCTAGGTTACCTATATAGTCCAAGTGCCTGTTCGTTAACCTAGATAGTGCAAGTGCCCGCTAGGAAACCTACATAGTCCAAGGGCCCGCTAGGTAACCTAGATAGTCCAAGTGCCCTCTAGGTAACCTAGAGTCCAAGTACTCGCTAGTTAACCTACATAGTCCATGTGCCTGCTAGGTAAACTAGATAGTCCAAGTGCCCGCTAAGGAAGCTACATAGTCCAAGTGCACGCTAGTTAACCAAGATAGTCCAAGTGCCCGCTAGGTAACCTACATAGTGCAAGTGTCCCCTAGATAACCTACATAGTCCAAGTGCCCGCTAGTTAACATAGATTGTCCAAGTGCCCGCTAGGAAACGTACATAGTCCAAGTGCCCGCCAGGTAACCTAGATAGTGCAAGTGCCCTGTAGTTAACCTACGTAGTCCAAGTGCCCTCTAGGTAACCTAGATAGTCCAAGGGCCCGCTAGTTAACCTACATAATCCAAGTGCCTGGTGGTTAACTTACATAGTTCAAGTGTCCATAGGGAACATACATAGTCCAAGTGCCCGCTTGGGAACCTACATAGTCCAAGTGCCCGTTAGTTAACCTAGATAGTCCAAGTGCCCGCTAGGTAACCTAGATAGTCAAACAGCCCGCTAGGTAACCTAGATAGTCCAAGGGCCCGCTAGTTAACCTACGTAGTCCAAGTGCCTGGTAGTTAACTTACATAGTTCAAGTGTCCGTAGGGAACATACATAGTCCAAGTGCCCGCTAGGGAACCTATATAGTCCAAGTGCCCGTTAGGTAACCTAGATAGTCCAAATGCCCGCTAGGGAACACACATAGTCCATGTGCCCGCTAGGGAACCTACATAGTCCAAGTGCCCTTTAGTTAACCTAGATAATCCAAGTGCCCGCTTGATAACCTAGATAGTCGAACAGCCCGCTAAGTAACCTACATTCTCCAAGAACCCGCTAGGTAACGTAGATAGTTAAAGTGCCAGCTAGGTAACCTAGATAGTCCAAGTGCCCGCTATGTAACCTACAGAGTCTAAGTTCCCGCGAGGTTATCTATATAGTCCAAATGCCCGCTAGGGAACCTACATAGTCCAAGTGCCCGCTAGGTAACCTAGATAATCCAAGTGTCCGCTAGTTAACCTATATCGTCCCAGTGCCCGCTAGTTAACATAGATCGTCCAAGTGCCCGCTAGTTTACCTACATAGTGCAAGAGCCCGCTAGTTAACCTAGATCGTGCAAGTGACCGCTAGTTAACCTACATAGTACCTGGGCCCGCTAGTTGACCTAGATAGTCCAAGTGCCCTCTAGTTAACCTAGATAGTCCAAGTGCCCGCTAGGTAACCTAAGTAGTCCAAATGTCCGATACGGATCCTACATAGTCCAAGTGCCCGCTAGGTAACCTACATAGTCCAAGTGCCCGTTCGTTAACCTAGATAGTCCAAGTGCCTGCTAGGTAACCTAGACTGTGGAAGTGACCGCTAGGTAACCTAGATAGTCCAAGTGCCCGCTAGGTAACCTACATAGTCCAAGTGCCCGCTATGTAACCTAGATAGTCAAAGTGCCCGTTAGGTAACCTAGATAGTCCAAGTGCCCGCTAGGTAACTTACATTGTCCAAGTTCCTGCTAGGTAACCTAGATAGTCCAAGTTCCCATTACCTAACCTAGATAGTCCAAGTGCCCGGTAAGCAACCTACATAGACCAAGTGACCGTTCGTTAACCTAGAAGTCTAAGTGCCCGTTCGTTAACCTAGAGAGTCCAAGTGCCCACTAGGTAACCTACATAGTCCAAGTGCCCGCTAGGTAACCTATATAGTCCTAGTGCCCGCTAGGTAAACTAGATAGTCCAAGGGCCCGCTAGTTAACCTAGATAGTCCAAGTGCCCGCTAGTTAACCTACATACCAAGTGCCCGCTAGGTAACCTAGATAGTCCAAGTGCCCGCTAAGGAACCTACATAGTCCAAGTGCACGCTAGTAAACCTAGATAGTCCAAGTGTCCGCTAGTGACCTAGATAGTCCAAGTGCCCACTAGTTAACCTAGATAGTCCAAGTGCCTGCTAGGTAACCTACATAGTGCAAGTGTCCGCTAGTTAACCTACATATTCCAAGTGCCCGCTAGTTAACATAGATAGTCCAAGTGCCCGGTAGGGAACATACATAGTCCAAGTGCCCGCTAGTTAACCTACATAGTCAATGGGCTCGCTAGTTAACCTACATAGTGCAAGAGCCCTCTAGTTAACCTAGATCGTGCAAATGTCCGCTAGTTAACCTACATAGTCCAAGTGCCAGTTAGCTAACCTAGATAGTCCAAGGGCCCGCTAGTTGACCTACATAGTCCAAGTGCCCGCTAGGTAACCTAGATAATCCAATTGCCCGCTAGGGAACATTCATAGTCCTAGTGCCAGCTAGGTAACCTAGATAGTCCAAGTGCCCGCTAGTTAACATAGATAGTCCTAGTGCCCGTTAGTTAATCTAGATAGTCCATGTGCCCACTAGGGGACTTACTTAGTCCAAGTGCCCGTTAGCTAACCTAGATAGTCCAAGTGCCCGCTAGTTAACATTGATCATCCAAGTGCCCTCTAGTTAACCTAGATCGTCCAAGTTCCCGCTAGTTAACCTACATAGTCCAAGGGCCCGCTGGTTGACCTACGTAGTCCAAGGTCCGCTAGTTAACCTAGATAGTCCAAGTACTCGCTAGTTAACCTACATAGTACCTGGGCCCGCTAGTTGACCTAGATAGTCCAAGTGCCCTCTAGTTAACCTAGATAGTCCAAGTGCCCGCTAGGCAACCTAAGTAGTCCAAATGTCCGATACGGATCCTACATAGTCCAAGTGCCCGCTAGGTAACATACATAGGCCAAGTGCCCGTTCGTTAACCTAGATAGTCCAAGTGCCCGCAAAGTAACCTAGACTGTCGAAGTGACCGCTAGGTAACCTAGATAATCCAAGTGCCCGCTAGGTAACCTACATAGTCCAAGTGCCCGCTATGTAACCTAGATAGTCAAAGTGCCCGTTAGGTAACCTAGATAGTCCATGTGCCCGCTAGGTAACTTACATTGTCCAAGTTCCCGCTAGGTAACCTAGATAGTCCAAGTGCCCATTACCTAACCTAGATAGTCCAAGTGCCCGGTAAGCAACCTACATAGACCAAGTGCCCGTTCGTTAACCTCGAAGTCCAAGTGCCCGTTCCTTAACCTAGATAGTCCAAGTGCACACTAGGTAACCTACATAGTCCAAGTGCCCGCTAGGTAACCTATATAGTCCAAGTGCCCGCTAGGTAAACTAGATAGTCCAAGGGCCCGCTAGTTAACCTACATTCTCCAAGTGCCCGATAGGGAACCTACAGAGTTTAAGTCCCCGTTAGTTAACCTAGAAAGTCCAAGTGCCCGATGGTAACCTAGACTGTCCAATTGTCCGCTAGGTTACCTACATAGTCCAAGTGTACCTTCGTTAACCTAGATAGTCCAAGTGCCCGCTAGGTAACCTACATAGTCCATGGGTCCGCTAGGTAACCTATATAGTCCAAGTGCCCGTTAGTTAACCTACATAGTCCAAGTGCCCGCTAAGAAACCTATATGGTCCAAGTGTCCGTTAGGCAACCTAGATAGTCCAAGTAACCGCTAGGTAAACTACATAGTCCAAGTTCCCGCTAGGTAACGTAGATAGTCCAAGTGCCCGTTACCTAACCTAGATAGTCCAATTGCCCGCTATGCAACATACATAGTCCAAGTGCCCGTTCGTTAACCTAGAAGTCCAAGAACTCGCTAGGTAACCTAGACTGTCCAAGTTCCCGCTATGTTACCTACATAGTCCAAATGCCCGTTCGGTAACCTAGATAGTCCAAGGGCCCGCTAGGTAACCTACATAGTCCTAGTGCCCCCTAGTTAACCTACATTCTCCAAGTGCCCGATAGGGAACCTACATAGTCCAAGTGCCCGTTAGTTAACCTAGAAAGTCCAAGTGCCCGCTTGGTAACCTAGATAGTCCAACATCCCACTAGGTAACATACATACTCCACGAACCCGCTAGGTAACGTAGATAGTTCAAGTACCATCTAGGTAACCTAGATAGTCCAAGTGCCCGCTAGGTAACCTACAGAGTCTAAGTGCCCGCTAGCTTATCTATATAGTCCAAATGCCCGCTAGGGAACCTACATAATCCAAGTGCCCGCTAGGTAACCGAGATAATCCAAGGGCCCGCTAGTTAACCTATATCGTCCAAGTGCCCGCTAGTTAACCTACATAATGCAAGAGCCCGCTATTTAGCCTAGATCGTGCAAGTGTCCGCTAGTTAACCTACATAGTTCAAGTGCCACTTAGCTAACCTAGCTAGTCCAAGGGTCCGCTAGTTGACCTACATAGTCCAAGTGCCCGCTAGGGAACATTCATAGTCCAAGTGCCCGCTAGTTAACCTAGATAGTCCTAGTGCCCGTTAGTTAACCTAGATATTCCAAGTGCCCACTAGGGGACGTACTTAGTCCAAGTGCCCGTTAGCTAACCTAGATAGTCCAAGTGCCCGCTGGTTAACATTGATCATCCAAGTGCCCGCTATTTATCCTAGATAGTCCAAGTGCACGCTAGTTAACCTAGATAGTCCAAGTGCCCTCTAGTTAACTTAGATCGTTCAAGTGCCGCTAGTTAACCTACATAGACCAAGGGCCCGCTAGTTGACCTAGATAGTCCAAGTGCCCGCTAGTTAACCTAGATAGTCCAAGTGCCCGCTAGGTAAACTAAGTAGTCCAAATGTCCGATAGGGATCCTACATAGTCCAAGTGCCCGCTAGGTAACCTGCATAGTCCAAGTGCCCGTTCGTTAACCTAGATAGTCCAAGTGCCCGCTAGGAAACCTACATAGTCCAAGGGCCTGCTAGGTAACCTAGATAGTCCAAGTGCCCTCTAGGTAACCTAGAGTCCAAGTACTCGCTAGTTAACCTACATAGTCCATGTGCCTGCTAGGTAAACTAGATAGTCCAAGTGCCCGCTAAGGAAGCTACATAGACCAAGTGCACGCTAGTTAACCAAGATAGTCCAAGTGCCCGCTGGTAACCTACATAGTGCAAGTGTCCCCTAGTTAACCTACATAGTCCAAGTGCCCGCTAGTTAACATAGATAGTCCAAGTACCCGCTAGGGAACGTACATAGTCCAAGTGCCCGCCAGGTAACCTAGATAGTGCAAGTGCCCTGTAGTTAACATACGTAGTCCAAGTGCCCTCTAGGTAACCTAGATAGTCCAAGGGCCCGCTAGTTAACCTACATAATCCAAGTGCCTGGTGGTTAACTTACATAGTCCAAGTGCCCGCTGGTAACCTACATAGTGCAAGTGTCCCCTAGTTAACCTACATAGTCCAAGTGCCCGCTTGGGAACCTACATAGTCCAAGTGCCCGTTAGGTAACCTAGGTAGTCCAAATGCCAGCTAGGGAACACACATAGTCCAAGTGCCCGCTAGGGAACTTACATAGTCCAAGGGCCCGCTAGGGAACCTACATAGTCCAAGTGCCCGTTAGTTAACCTAGATAGTCCAAGTGCCCGCTAGGTAACCTAGATAATCAAACAGCCCGCTAGGTAACCTAGATAGTCCAAGGGCCCGCTAGTTAACCTACACAGTCCAAGTGCCTGGTAGTTAACTTACATAGTTAAAGTGTCCGTAGGGAACATACATAGTCCAAGTGCCCGCTGGGAACCTATATAGTCCAAGTGCCCGTTAGGTAACCTAGATAGTCCAGATGCCCGCTAGGGAACCCACATAGTCCAAGTGCCCGCTAGGGAACTTACATAGTCCAAGGGCCCGCTAGGGAACCTACATAGTCCAAGTGCGCGTTAGTTAACCTAGATAGTCCAAGTGCCCGCTTGGTAACCTAGATAGTAAAACAGCCCGCTAAGTAACCTACATACTCCAAGAACCCGCTAGGTAAAGTAGATAGTTCAAGTGCCACCTAGGTAACCTAGATAGTCCAAGTGCCCGCTAGGTAACCTACAGAGTCTAAGTTCCCGCTAGGTTATCTATATAGTCCAAATGCCCGCTAGGGAACCTACATAGTCCAAGTGCCCGCTAGGTAACCTAGATAATCCAAGTGTCCGCTAGTTAACCTATATCGTCCCAGTGCCCGCTAGTTAACCTAGATCGTCCAAGTGCCCGCTAGTTAACCTACATAGTCAATGGGCCCGCTAGTTGACCTAGATAGTCCAAGTGCCCTCTAGTTAACCTAGATAGTCCAAGTGCCCGCTAGGTAACCTAAGTAGTCCAAATGTCCCATACGGATCCTACATAGTTCAAGTGCCCACTAGGTAACCTAGACTGTGGAAGTGACCGCTAGGTAACCTAGATAGTCCAAGTGCCCGCTAGGTAACCTACATAGTCCAATTGCCCGCTATGTAACCTAGATAGTCAAAATGCCCGTTAGGGAACCTAGATAGTCCAAGTACCCGCTAGGTAACTTACATTGTCCAAGTTCCCGCTAGGTAAGCTAGATAGTCCAAGTTCCCATTACCTAACCTAGATAGTCCAAGTGCCCGGTAAGCAACCTACATAGACCAAGTGCCCGTTCGTTAACCTAGAAGTCTAAGTGCCCGTTCGTTAACCTAGAGAGTCCAAGTGCCTACTAGGTAACCTACATAGTCCAAGGGCCCGCTAGTTAACCTAGATAGTCCAAGTGCCCGCTAGTTAACCTACATACCAAGTGCCCGCTACGTAACCTAGATAGTCCAAGGGCACGCTAGTTAACCTACATAGTCCAAGTGCCCGCTAAGGAACCTACATAGTCCAAGTGCACGCTAGTTAACCTAGATATTCCAAGTGCCCGCTAGTTAACCTAGATAGTCCAAGTGCCTGCTAGGTAACCTACATAGTGCAAGTGTCCGCTAGTTAACCTACATATTCCAAGTGCCCGCTAGTTAACATAGATAGTCCAAGTGCCCGCTAGGGAACGTACATAGTCCAAATGCCCCCTAGTTAACCTACATAGTCAATGGGAACGCGAGTTAACCTACATAGTGCAAGAGCCCGCTAGTTAACCTAGATCGTGCAAATGTCCGCTAGTTAACCTACATAGTCCAAGTGCCAGTTAGCTAACCTAGATAGTCCAAGGGCCCGCTAGTTGACCTACATAGTCCAAGTGCCCGCTAGGTAACCTAGATAATCCAGTTGCCCGCTAGGGAACATTCATAGTCCAAGTGCCAGCTAGGTAACCTAGATAGTCCAAGTGCCCGCTAGTTAACATAGATAGTCCTAGTGCCCGTTAGTTAATCTAGATAGTCCATGTGCCCACTAGGGGACTTACTTAGTCCAAGTGCCCGTTAGCTAACCTAGAT
Organism: Tenrec ecaudatus; assembly: GCF_050624435.1. Lineage (NCBI taxonomy): Eukaryota > Metazoa > Chordata > Mammalia > Afrosoricida > Tenrecidae > Tenrec > Tenrec ecaudatus. Next base: position 41,480 of record NW_027459092.1, on the reverse strand, counting down.
AGTCCAAGTGCCCGCTAGTTAACATTGTTCATCCAAGTGCCCTCTAGTTAACCTAGATCGTCCAAGTTCCCGCTAGTTAACCTACATATTCCAAGGGCCCGCTAGTTGACATACGTAGTCCAAGGTCCGCTAGTTAACCTAGATAGTCCAAGTGCTCGCTAGTTAACCTACATAGTACCTGGGCCCGCTAGTTGAACTTGATAGTCCAAGTGCCCTCTAGTTAACCTAGATAGTCCAAGTGCCCGCTATGTAACCTAAGTAGTCCAAATGTCCCATACGGATCCTACATAGTTCAAGTGCCCACTAGGTAACCTACATAGTCCAAGTGCCCGTTTGTTAACCTAGATAGTCCAAGTGCCCGCTAGGTAACCTAGACTGTGGAAGTGACCGCTCGGTAACCTAGACTGTGGAAGTGACCGCTAGGTAACCTAGATAGTCCAAGTGCCCGCTATGTAACCTAGATAGTCAAAGTGCCCGTTAGGTAACCTAGATAGTCCATGTGCCCGCTAGGTAACTTACATTGTCCAAGTTCCCGCTAGGTAACCTAGATAGTCCAAGTGCCCATTACCTAACCTAGATAGTCCAAGTGCCCGGTAAGCAACCTACATAGACCAAGTGCCCGTTCGTTAACCTAGAAGTCCAAGGGCCCGTTCGTTAACCTAGATAGTCCAAGTGCCCACTAGGTAACCTACATAGACCAAGTGCCCGCTAGGTAACCTATATAGTCCAAGTGCCCGCTAGGTAACCTAGATAGTCCAAGGGCCCGCTAGTTAACCTACATTCTCCAAGTGCCCGATAGGGATCCTACATAGTTCAAGTCCCCGTTAGTTAACCTAGAAAGTCCAAGTGCCTGATGGTAACCTAGACTGTCCAATTGTCCGCTAGGTTACCTTCATAGTCCAAGTGTACGTTCGTTAACCTAGATAGTCCAAATGCCCGCTAGGTAACCTACATAGTCCAAGGGTCCGCTAGGTAACCTATATAGTCCAAGTGCCCGTTAGTTAACCTACATAGTCCAAGTGCCCGCTAAGAAACCTATATGGTCCAAGTGTCTGTTAGGTAACCTAGATGGTCCAAGTGCCCGCTAGGTAAACTACATAGTCCAAGTTCCCGCTAGGTAACCTAGATAGTCCAAGTGCCCGTTACCTAACCTAGATAGTCCAATTGCCCGCTATGCAACATACATAGTCCAAGTGCCCGTTCGTTAACCTAGAAGTCCAAGAACCCGCTAGGTAACCTACATAGTCCTAGTGCCCCCTAGTTAACCTACATTTTCCAAGTGCCCGATAGGGAACCTACATAGTCCAAGTGCCCGTTAGTTAACCTAGAATGTCCAAGTGCCCGCTTGGTAACCTAGATAGTCCAACATCCCACTAGGTAACCTACATACTCCAAGAACCCGCTAGGTAACGTAGATAGTTCAAGTACCATCTAGGTAACCTAGATAGTCCAAGTGCCCGCTAGGTTACCTACAGAGTCTAAGTGCCCGCTAGCTTATCTATATAGTCCAAATGCCCGCTAGGGAACCTACATAATCCAAGTGCCCGCTAGGTAACCCAGATAATCCAATTGCCTGCTAGTTTACCTATATCGTCCAAGTGCCCGCTAGTTAACCTACATAATGCAAGAGCCCGCTAGTTAACCTAGATCGTGCAAGTGTCCGCTAGTTAACCTACATAGTTCAAGTGCCACTTAGCTAACCTAGATAGTCCAAGGGCCCGCTAGTTGACCTGCATAGTCCAAGTGCCCGCTAGGTAACCTAGATAATCCAAGTGCCCGCTAGGGAACATTCATAGTCAAAGTGCCCGCTAGTTAACCTAGATAGTCCTAGTGCCCGTTAGTTAACCTAGATAGTCCAAGTGCCCACTAGGGGACGTACTTAGTCCAAGTGCCCGTTAGCTAACCTAGATAGTCCAAGTGCCCGCTGGTTAACATTGATCATCCAAGTGCCAGCTATTTATCCTAGATAGTCCAAGTGCACGCTAGTTAACCTAGATAGTCCAAGTGCCCGCTAGGTAACCTAAGTAGTCCAAATGTCCGATAGGGATCCTACATAGTCCAAGTGCCCGTTTTTTAACCTAGATAGTCCAAGTGCCCGCTAGGTTACCTATATAGTCCAAGTGCCTGTTCGTTAACCTATATAGTCCAAGTGCCCGCTAGGAAACCTACATAGTCCAAGGGCCCGCTAAGTAACCTAGATGGTCCAAGTGCCCTCTAGGTAACCTAGAGTCCAAGTACTCGCTAGTTAACCTACATAGTCCATGTGCCTGCTAGGTAAACTAGATAGTCCAAGTGCCCGCTAAGGAAGCTACATAGTCCAAGTGCACGCTAGTTAACCAAGATAGTCCAAGTGCCCGCTAGGTAACCTACATAGTGCAAGTGTCCCCTAGTTAACCTACATAGTCCAAGTGCCCGCTAGTTAACATAGATAGTCCAAGTGCCCGCTAGGGAATGTACATAGTCCAAGTGCCCTCTAGGTAACCTAGAGTCCAAGTACTCGCTAGTTAACCTACATAGTCCATGTGCCTGCTAGGTAAACTAGATAGTCCAAGTGCCCGCTAAGGAAGCTACATAGTCCAAGTGCACGCTAGTTAACCAAGATAGTCCAAGTGCCCACTAGGTAACCTACATAGTGCAAGTGTCCCCTAGTTAACCTACATAGTCCAAGTGCCCGCTAGTTAACATAGATAGTCCAAGTGCCCGCTTTGGAACGTACATAGTCCAAGTGCCCGCCAGGTAACCTAGATAGTGCAAATGTCCTGTAGTTAACCTACGTAGTCCAAGTGCCCTCTAGGTAACCTAGATAGTCCAAGGGCCCGCTAGTTAACCTACATAATCCAAGTGCCTGGTGGTTAACTTACATAGTTCAAGTGTCCATAGGGAACATACATAGTCCAAGTGCCCGCTTGGGAACCTACATAATCCAAGTGCCCGTTAGGTAACCTAGATAGTCCAAATGCCCGCTAGGGAACACACATAGTCCAAGTGCCCGCTAGGGAACTTACATAGTCCAAGGGCCCGCTAGGGAACCTACATAGTCCAAGTGCCCGTTAGTTAACCTAGATAGTCCAAGGGCCCGCTAGTTAACCTACATTCTCCAAGTGCCCGATAGGGATCCTACATAGTTCAAGTCCCCGTTAGTTAACCTAGAAAGTCCAAGTGCCTGATGGTAACCTAGACTGTCCAATTGTCCGCTAGGTTACCTTCATAGTCCAAGTGTACGTTCGTTAACCTAGATAGTCCAAATGCCCGCTAGGTAACCTACATAGTCCAAGGGTCCGCTAGGTAACCTATATAGTCCAAGTGCCCGTTAGTTAACCTACATAGTCCAAGTGCCCGCTAAGAAACCTATATGGTCCAAGTGTCCGTTAGGTAACCTAGATGGTCCAAGTGCCCGCTAGGTAAACTACATAGTCCAAGTTCCCGCTAGGTAACCTAGATAGTCCAAGTGCCCGTTACCTAACCTAGATAGTCCAATTGCCCGCTATGCAACATACATAGTCCAAGTGCCCGTTCGTTAACCTAGAAGTCCAAGAACCCGCTAGGTAACCTACATAGTCCTAGTGCCCCCTAGTTAACCTACATTTTCCAAGTGCCCGATAGGGAACCTACATAGTCCAAGTGCCCGTTAGTTAACCTAGAAAGTCCAAGTGCCCGCTTGGTAACCTAGATAGTCCAACATCCCACTAGGTAACCTACATACTCCAAGAACCCGCTAGGTAACGTAGATAGTTCAAGTACCATCTAGGTAACCTAGATAGTCCAAGTGCCCGCTAGGTTACCTACAGAGTCTAAGTGCCCGCTAGCTTATCTATATAGTCCAAATGCCCGCTAGGGAACCTACATAATCCAAGTGCCCGCTAGGTAACCCAGATAATCCAATTGCCTGCTAGTTTACCTATATCGTCCAAGTGCTCGCTAGTTAACCTACATAATGCAAGAGCCCGCTAGTTAACCTAGATCGTGCAAGTGTCCGCTAGTTAACCTACATAGTTCAAGTGCCACTTAGCTAACCTAGATAGTCCAAGGGCCCGCTAGTTGACCTGCATAGTCCAAGTGCCCGCTAGGTAACCTAGATAATCCAAGTGCCCGCTAGGGAACATTCATAGTCAAAGTGCCCGCTAGTTAACCTAGATAGTCCTAGTGCCCGTTAGTTAACCTAGATAGTCCAAGTGCCCACTAGGGGACGTACTTAGTCCAAGTGCCCGTTAGCTAACCTAGATAGTCCAAGTGCCCGCTGGTTAACATTGATCATCCAAGTGCCAGCTATTTATCCTAGATAGTCCAAGTGCACGCTAGTTAACCTAGATAGTCCAAGTGCCCGCTAGGTAACCTAAGTAGTCCAAATGTCCGATAGGGATCCTACATAGTCCAAGTGCCCGTTTTTTAACCTAGATAGTCCAAGTGCCCGCTAGGTTACCTATATAGTCCAAGTGCCTGTTCGTTAACCTATATAGTCCAAGTGCCCGCTAGGAAACCTACATAGTCCAAGGGCCCGCTAAGTAACCTAGATGGTCCAAGTGCCCTCTAGGTAACCTAGAGTCCAAGTACTCGCTAGTTAACCTACATAGTCCATGTGCCTGCTAGGTAAACTAGATAGTCCAAGTGCCCGCTAAGGAAGCTACATAGTCCAAGTGCACGCTAGTTAACCAAGATAGTCCAAGTGCCCGCTAGGTAACCTACATAGTGCAAGTGTCCCCTAGTTAACCTACATAGTCCAAGTGCCCGCTAGTTAACATAGATAGTCCAAGTGCCCGCTAGGGAATGTACATAGTCCAAGAGCCCTCTAGGTAACCTAGAGTCCAAGTACTCGCTAGTTAACCTACATAGTCCATGTGCCTGCTAGGTAAACTAGATAGTCCAAGTGCCCGCTAAGGAAGCTACATAGTCCAAGTGCACGCTAGTTAACCAAGATAGTCCAAGTGCCCGCTAGGTAACCTACATAGTGCAAGTGTCCCCTAGTTAACCTACATAGTCCAAGTGCCCGCTAGTTAACATAGATAGTCCAAGTGCCCGCTTTGGAACGTACATAGTCCAAGTGCCCGCCAGGTAACCTAGATAGTGCAAATGTCCTGTAGTTAACCTACGTAGTCCAAGTGCCCTCTAGGTAACCTAGATAGTCCAAGGGCCCGCTAGTTAACCTACATAATCCAAGTGCCTGGTGGTTAACCTACATAGTTCAAGTGTCCATAGGGAACATACATAGTCCAAGTGCCCGCTTGGGAACCTACATAATCCAAGTGCCCGTTAGGTAACCTAGATAGTCCAAATGCCCGCTAGGGAACACACATAGTCCAAGTGCCCGCTAGGGAACTTACATAGTCCAAGGGCCCGCTAGGGAACCTACATAGTCCAAGTGCCCGTTGGTTAATCTAGATAGTCCAAGTGCCCGCTAGGTAACCTAGACTGTCCAAGTGCCCGCTAGGTTACCTATATAGTCCAAGTGCCTGTGCGTTAACCTAGATAGTCCAAGTGCCCGCTAGGTAACCTAGATAGTCCAAGTGCCCTCTAGGTAACCTAGAGTCCAAGTACTCGCTAGTTAACCTACATTGTCCATGTGCCAGCTAGGTAAATTAGATAGTCCAAGTGCCCGCTAAGGAAGCTACAGAGTCCAAGTGCACGCTAGTTAACCAAGATAGTCCAAGTGCCCGCTAGGTAACCTACATAGTGCAAGTGTCCCCTAGTTAACCTACATAGTCCAAGTGCCCGCTAGTTAACATAGATAGTCCAAGTGCCCGCTAGGGAACGTACATAGTCCAAGTGCCCGCCAGGTAACCTGGATAGTGAAAGTGCCCTGTAGTTAACCTACGGAGTCCAAGTGTCCTCTAGGTAACCTAGATAGTCCAAGGGCCCGCTAGTTAACCTACATAATCCAAGTGCCTGGTGGTTAACATACATAGTTCAAGTGTCCATAGGGAACATATATAGTCCAAGTGCCCGCTAGGAAACACACATAGTCCAAGTGCCCGCTAGGGAACTTACATAGTCCAAGGGCCCGCTAGGGAACCTACATAGTCCAAGTGCCCATTAGTTAACCTAGATAGTCCAAGTGCCCGCTAGGTAACCTAGATAGTCAAACAGCCCGCTAGGTAACCTAGATAGTCCAAGGGCCCGCTAGTTAACCTACATAGTCCAAGTGCCTGGTAGTTAACTTACATAGTTCAAGTGTCCGTAGGGAACATACATAGTCCAAGTGCCCTCTAGGGAACCTATATAGTCCATGTGCCCGTTAGGTAACCTAGATAGTCCAAATGCCCGCTAGGGAACCCACATAGTCCAAGTGCCCGCTAGGGAACTTACATAGTCCAAGGGCCCGCTAGGGAACCTACATATTCCAAGTGCCCGTTAGTTAACCTAGATAGTCCAAGTGCCCGCTAGGTAACCTAGATAGTCAAACAGCCCGCTAGGTAACCTAGATAGTCCAAGGGCCCGCTAGTTAACCTACATAGTCCAAGTGCCTGGTAGTTAACTTACATAGTTCAAGTGTCCGTAGGGAACATACATAGTCCAAGTGCCCTCTAGGGAACCTATATAGTCCATGTGCCCGTTAGGTAACCTAGATAGTCCAAATGCCCGCTAGGGAACCCACATAGTCCAAGTGCCCGCTAGGGAACTTACATAGTCCAAGGGCCCGCTAGGGAACCTACATATTCCAAGTGCCCGTTAGTTAACCTAGATAGTCCAAGTTCCCGCTAGGTAACCTAGATAGTCAAACAGCCCGCTAGGTAACCTAGATAGTCCAAGGGCCCTCTAGTTAACCTACATAGTCGAAGTGCCTGGTAGTTAACTTACATAGTTCAAGTGTCCGTAGGGAACATACATAGTCCAAGTGCCCGCTAGGGAACCTATATAGTCCAAGTGCCCGTTAGGTAACCTAGACAGTCCAAGTGCCCGCTAGGTAACCTACAGAGTCTAAGTTCCCGCTAGGTTATCTATATAGTCCAAATGCCCGCTAGGGAACCTACATAGTCCAAGTGCCCGCTAGGTAACCTAGATAATCCAAGTGTCCGCTAGTTAACCTATATCGTCCCAGTGCCCGCTAGTTAACCTAGATCGTCCAAGTGCCCGCTAGTTAACCTACATAGTCAATGGGCCCGCTAGTTTAACTACATAGTGCAAGAGCCCGCTAGTTAACCTAGATCGTGCAAGTGACCGCTAGTTAACCTACATAGTCCAAGTGCCAGTTAGCTAACCTAGATAGTCCAAGAGCCCGCTAGTTGACCTACATAGTCCAAGTGCCTGCTAGGTAACCTAGATAATCCAATTGCCCACTAGGGAACATTCATAGTCCAAGTGCCAGCTAGGTAACCTAGATAGTCCAAGTGCCCGCTAGTTAACCTAGATAGTCCTAGTGCCCGTTAGTTAATCTAGATAGTCCATGTGCCCACTAGGGGACGTACTTAGTCCAAGTGCCCGTTCGCTAACCTAGATAGTCCAAGTGCTCGCTAGTTAACATTGATCATCCAAGTGCCCTCTAGTTAACCTAGATCGTCCAAGTGCCCGCTAGTTAACCTACATAGTCCAAGGACCCGCTTGTTGACCTACGTCGTCCAAGGTCTGCTGGTTAACCTAGATAGTCCAAGTGCTCGCCAGTTAACCTACATAGTACCTGGGCCCGCTAGTTGTCCTAGATAGTCCAAGTGCCCACTAGGTAACCTAAGTAGTCCAAATGTCCGATAGGGATCCTACATAGTCCAAGTGCCCGCTAGGTAACATACATAGGCCAAGTGCCCGTTCGTTAACCTAGATAGTCCAAGTGCCCGCTAGGTAACCTACACTGTGGAAGTGACCGCTAGGTAACCTAGATAGTCCAACTGCCCGCTAGGTAACCTACATAGTCCAAGTGCCAGGTAGCTAACCTAGATAGTCCAAGGGCCCGCTAGTTGACCTACATAGTCCAAGTGCCCGCTAGGTAACCTAGATAATCCAATTGCCCGCTAGGGAACATTCATAGTCCAAGGGCCCGCTAGTTAACCTAGATAGTCCAAGTGCCCGCTAGTTAACCTACATACCAAGTGCCCGCTACGTAACCTAGATAGTCCAAGGGCACGCTAGTTAACCTACATAGTCCAAGTGCCCGCTAAGGAACCTACATAGTCCAAGTGCACGCTAGTTAACCTAGATAGTCCAAGTGCCCGCTAGTTAACCTAGATAGTCCAAGTGCCTGCTAGGTAACCTACATAGTGCAAGTGTCCGCTAGTTAACCTACATATTCCAAGTGCCCGCTAGTTAACATAGATAGTCCAAGTGCCCGTTAGGGAACGTACATAGTCCAAGTGCCCGCTAGTTAACCTACATAGTCAATGGGCCGCTAGTTAACCTACATAATGCAAGAGCCCGCTAGTTAACCTAGATCGTGCAAATGTCCGCTAGTTAACCTACATAGTCCAAGTGCCAGGTAGCTAACCTAGATAGTCCAAGGGCCCGCTAGTTGACCTACATAGTCCAAGTGCCCGCTAGGTAACCTAGATAATCCAATTGCCCGCTAGGGAACATTCATAGTCCAAGGGCCCGCTAGTTAACCTAGATAGTCCAAGTGCCCGCTAGTTAACCTACATACCAAGTGCCCGCTACGTAACCTAGATAGTCCAAGGGCACGCTAGTTAACCTACATCGTCCAAGTGCCCGCTAAGGAACCTACATAGTCCAAATGCACGCTAGTTAACGTAGATAGTCCACGTGCCCGCTAGTTAACCTAGATAGTCCAAGTGCCTGCTAGGTAACCTACATAGTGCAAGTGTCCGCTAGTTAACCTACATATTCCAAGTGCCCGCTAGTTAACATAGATAGTCCAAGTGCCCGTTAGGTAACGTACATAGTCCAAGTGCCCGCTAGTTAACCTACATAGTCAATGGGCCCGCTAGTTAACCTACATAGTGCAAGAGCCCGCTAGTTAACCTAGATCGTGCAAATGTCCGCTAGTTAACCTACATAGTCCAAGTGCCAGGTAGCTCACCTAGATAGTCCAAGGGCCCGCTAGTTGACCTACATAGTCCAAATGCCCGCTAGGTAACCTAGATAATCCAATTGCCCGCTAGGGAACATTCATAGTCCAAGTGCCAGCTAGGTAACCTAGATAGTCCAAGTGCCCGGTAGTTAACATAGATAGTCCTAGTGCCGGTTAGTTAATCTAGATAGTCCATGTGCCCACTAGGGTACTTACTTAGTCCAAGCGCCCGTTAGCTAACCTAGATTGTCCAAGTGCCCGCTAGTTAACATTGATCATCCAAGGGCCCTCTAGTTAACCTAGATCGTCCAAGTGCCCGCTAGTTAACCTACATAGTCCAAGGGCCCGCTAGTTGACCTACATAGTCCAAGGTCCACTAGTTAACCTAGATAGTCCAAGTGCTCACTAGTTAACCTACATAGTACCTGGGCCCGCAAGTTGTCCTAGATAATCCAAGTGCCCTCTAGTTAACCTAGATAGTCCAAGTGCCCGGTAGGTAACCTAAGTAGTCCAAATGTCCGATAGGGATTCTACATAGTCCAAGTGCCCGCTAGGTAACCTACATGGTCCAAGTGCCCGTTCGTTAACCTAGATAGTCCAAGTGCCCGCTAGGTAACCTAGACTGTGGAAGTGACCGCTAGGTAACCTAGATAGTCCAACTGCCCGCTAGGTAACCTACATAGTCAAAGTGCCCGCTATGTAACCTAGATAGTCAAAATGCCCATTAGGTAACCTAGATAGTCCAAGTGCCCGCTAGGTAACTTACATTGTCCAAGTTCCCGCTAGGTAACCTAGATAGTCCAAGTGCCCATTACCTAACCTAGATAGTCCAAGTGCCCGGTAAGCAACCTACATAGACCAAGTGCCCGTTCGTTAACCTAGATAGTCCAAGTGCCCACTAGGCAACCTACATGGTCCAAGTGCCCGCTAGGTAACCTATATAGTCCAAGTGCCCGCTAGGTAACCTAGATAGTCCAAGGGCCCGTTAGTTAACCTACATTGTCCAAGTGCCCGTTAGTTAACCTAGAAAGTCCAAGTGCCCGATGGTAACTTAGACTGTCCAATTGTCCGCTAGGTTACCTACATAGTCCAAGTGTACGTTCGTTAACCTAGATAGTCCAAGTGCCCTCTAGGTAACCTACATAGTCCAAGGGTCCGCTAGGTAACCTATATAGTCCAAGTGCCCGTTAGTTAACCTACATAGTCCAAGTGCCCGCTATGTAACCTAGTTGGTCAAAGTGCCCTTTAGGTAACCTAGATAGTCCAATTGCCCGCTATGCAACATACATAATCCAAGTGCCCGTTCGTTAACCTAGAAGTCCAAGAACCCGCTAGGTAACCTAGACTGTCCAAGTTTCCGCTAGGTTACCTACATAGTCTTAATGCCCGTTCGGTAACCTAGATAGTCCAAGTGCCCGCTAGTTAACCTACATAGTCCAAGTGCCCGCTAGGTAACCTAGATAGTCCAAGGGTCCGCTAGGTAACTTACATAGTCCAAGTGCCCGCTAGGTGACCTAGATAGTCCAAGTGCCCGTTCGTTAACCTAGATAGTCCAATTGCCCGCTAGGTAACCTAGATTGTCCAAGTGTCCGCTAGGTTACCTACATAGTCCAAGTGCACGTTCGTTAACCTAGATAGTCCAAGTGCCCGCTAGGTAACCTACATAGTCCAAGTGCCCGCAAGGTAACCTATATTGTCCAAGTTCCAGCTATGTAACCTAGATCGTGCAACTGTCCGCTAGTTAACCTACATAGTCCAAGTGCCTGCTAGGTAAACTAGTTAGTCCAAGTCCCCGCTAAGGAACCTACATAGTCCAAGTGCACGCTAGTTAACCTAGATAGTCCAAGTGCCGCTAGGTAACCTACATAGTGCAAGTGTCCCCTAGTTAACCTACATAGTCCAAGTGCCCGCTAGTTAACATAGATAGTCCAAGTGCCCGCTAGGTAACGTACATAGTCCAAGTGCCCACTAGGTAACCTAGATAGTGCATGTGCCCTGTAGTTAACCTACATAGTCCTAGTGCCCGCTAGGTAACCTAGATAGTCCAAGGGCCCGCTAGTTAACCTACATAGTCCAAGTGCCCGGTAGTTAACTTACATAGTTCAAGTGTCTGTAGGGAACATACAGAGTCCAAGTGCCCCCTAGGGAACTTTTGTAGTCCAAGTGCCCGCTAGGGAATCTACATAGTCCAAGGGCCCGCTAGTTAACGTAGATAGTCCAAGTGCCGCTAGTTAACCCCCGTGGTACAAGTGCCCGCTAGGGAACATAGATAGTCCAAGTGCCCGCTCTGGAACCTACATAGTCCAAGTACACACTAGGTAACCTAAATAATCCAAATGCCCGCTAGGGAAACTACATAGTCCAAGTGCCCGTTAGTTAACCTAGATAGTCCGAGTGCCCACTAGGGGACGTACATAGTCCAAGTGCCCGCTAGGTAACCTAGATAGTCCAAGTGCGCGGTAGGGTATGTACATAATCCGAGTGCCGGCTAGGAAACCTAGATAGTCAAATGCCCGCTAGTTAACCTACATAGTACAAGGGCCCGCTAGTTGACCTAGATAGTCCAAGTGTCCGCTAGTTAACCTAGATAGTCCAAGTGCCTGCTAGTTAACCTAAGTAGTCCAAATGACCGATAGGGATCCTACATAGTCCAAGTGCCCGCTAGGTAACCTACATAGTCCAAGTGCCCGTTCGTTAACCTAGATAGTCAAAGTGCCCGCTAGGTAACCTAGACAGTCTAAGTGCCAGCTAGGTTACCTACATAGTCCAAGTGCCCGTTCGTTAACCTAGATAGTCCAAGTGCCTGCTAGGTTACCTAGACAGTCCAAGTGCCCGCTAGTTATCCTACATAGTCCAAGTGCCCGCTAGGTAACCTAGATAGTCCAAGTGCCCGCTAGGCAACCTACATAGTCCAAGTGCCCGTTAGTTAACCTAGATAGTCCAAGTGCCCACTAGGGGACGTACATAGTCCAAGTGCACGCTAGGTAACCTACATAGTCCAAGTTCCCGATGGTAACCTAAATAGTCCAAATGCCGGCTAGGGAAACTACATAGTCCAAGTGCCTGCTAGTTAACCTAGATAGTCCAAGTGCCTGGTAGTAAACCTACATAATCCGTGGGCCCGCTAGTTAACCTACGTAGTGCAAGGGCCCGCTAGTTAACCTAGATAGTGCAAGTGTCCGCTAGTTAACCTACATAGTCCACGTGCCCGCTAGTTAACCTAGATAGTCCAAGTGCCCGCTAGGGATCCTTCATAATCCAAGTGCCTGCTAGGTAACCTAGATAGTCCAAGTGCCCCCTAGTTAACCTAGATAGTCCTAGTGCCCGTTAGTTAACCTAGATAGTCCAAGTGCCCACTAGGGGACGTACATAGTCCAAGGGCCCGCTAGTTAACCTACATAGTCCAAGGTCCGTTAGTTAACCTAGATAGTCCAAGTGCCCGCTAGTTAACCTACAAAGTACAAGGGCCCGCTAATTGACCTAGATAGTCCAAGTGCCCGCTAGTTACCCTAGATAGTCAAAGTGCCCGCTAGTTAACCTAAGTAGTACAAATGTCCGATAGGGATCCTACATAGTCCAAGTGCCCGCTAGTTAACCTACATAGTCCAAGTCCCTGCTAGGTAACATAGACAGTCCAAGTGACCATTAGGCTACCTACATAGTCCAAGTGCCCGTTCGTTAACCTACATAGTCCAAGTGCCCGCTAGGTAACGTAGATAGCCCAAGTGCCCGCTAGGTAACGTAGATAGCCCAAGTGCCCGCTAGGAAACGTACATAGTCCAAATGCCCTCTAGGTACCCTAGATAGTCCTAGTGCCCGCTAGTTAACCTACGTAGTCCAAGTGCCTGCTAGGTAAACTACATAGTCCAAGTGACCACTAGGTCACCTAGACAGTCCAATGCCCGCTAGATAACCTAGACAGTCCAAGTACCCGATAGGGAACCTACATAGTCCAAGAGCCCGCTAGGGAACCTACATAGTCCAAGTGCTCGCTAGGGAAACTACATAGTCCAAGTGCCCACTAGGTAACCTAGACAGTCCAATTGCCCGCTAGTTAACCTAGACAGTCCAAGTACCCGATAGGGAACCTACATAATCCAAGTGTCCGCTGGGAACCTACATAGTCCAAGTGCTCGCTAGTTAACCTACATAGTACAAGGGCCGTTAGTTGACCTAGATAGTCCAAGTGCCCGCTGGTTAACCTAGATAGTCCAAGTGCCCGCTAGGTAAGCTAAGTAGTCCAAATGTCCGATAGGGATCCTACATAGTCCAAGTGCCCGCTAGGTAACCTACATAGTCTAAGAGCCCGTTCGTTAACCTAGATTGTCCAAGTGCCTGCTGTTAACATACATAGTCTTAGGGTCCGCTAGGTAACCTTGATAGTCCAAGTGCCTTCTAGTTAACCTACATAGTCCAAGTGCCCGCTCTGGAACCTACATAGTCCAAGTACACACTAGGTAACCTAAATAATCCATATGCCCGCTAGGGAAACTACATAGTCCAAGTGCCCGTTCGTTAACCTAGATAGTCCAAGTGCCCACTAGGGGAAGTACATAGTCCAAGTGCCCGCTAGGTAACCTAGATAGTCCAAGTGCGCGCTAGGGTATGTACATAGTCCGAGTGCCGGCTAGGAAACCTAGATAGTCCAAGTGCCCGCTAGTTAACCTAGATAGTCCAAGTGCCCGCTAGTTAACCTAAGTAGTCCAAATGTCCGATAGGGATCCTACATAGTCCAATTGCCCGCTAGGTAACCTACATAGTCCAAGTGCCCGTTCGTTAACCTAGATAGTCAAAGTGCCCGCTAGGTTACCTAGACAGTCCAAGTGCCCGCTAGTTATCCTACATAGTCCATGTGCCCGATAGGGAACCTACATAGTCCAAGTGCCCGCTAGGCAACCTACATAGTCCAAGTGCCCGTTAGTTAGTTAACCTAGATAGTCCAAGTGCCCACTAGGGGACGTACATAGTCCAAGTGCATGCTAGGTAACCTACATAGTCCAAGTTCCCGATGGTAACCTAAATAGTCCAAATGCCGGCTAGGGAAACTACATAGTCCAAGTGCCTGCTAGTTAACCTAGATAGTTCAAGTGCCTGCTAGTAAACCTACATAATCCATGGGCCCGCTAGTTAACCTACATAGTGCAAGGGCCCTCTAGTTAACCTAGATAGTGCAAGTGTCCGCTAGTTAACCTACATAGTCCACGTGCCCGCTAGTTAACCTAGATAGTCCAAGTGCCCGCTAGGGATCCTTCATAATCCAAGTGCCTGCTAGGTAACCTAGATAGTCCAAGTACCCCCTAGTTAACCTAGATAGTCCTAGTGCCTGTTAGTTAACCTAGATTGTCCAAGTGCCCACTAGGGGACGTACATAGTCCAAGGGCCCGCTAGTTAACCTACATAGTCCAAGGTCCGCTAGTTGACCTAGATAGTCCAAGTGCCCGCTAGTTACCCTAGATAGTCAAAGTGCCCGCTAGTTAACCTAAGTAGTACAAATGTCCGATAGGGATCCTACATAGTCCAAGTGCCCGCTAGTTAACCTATATAGTCCAAGTCCTTGCTAGGTAACCTAGACAGTCCAAGTGACCATTAGGCTACCTACATAGTCCAAGTGCCCGTTCGTTAACCTACATAGTCCAAGTACCCGCTAGGTAACGTAGATAGCCCAAGTGCCCGCTAGGAAACGTACATAGTCCAAATGCCCTCTAGGTACCCTTGATAGTCAAAGTGCCCGCTAATTAACCTACGTAGTCCAAGTGCCTGCTAGGTAAACTACATAGTCCAAGTGACCACTAGGTCACCTAGACAGTCCAATGCCCGCTAGTTAACCTAGACAGTCCAAGTACCCGATAGGGAACCTACATAGTCCAAGAGCCCGCTAGGGAACCTACATAGTCCAAGTGCTCGCAAGGGAAACTACATAGTCCAAGTGCCCACTAGGTAACCTAGACAGTCCAATTGCCCGCCAGTTATCCTAGACAGTCCAAGTACCCGATAGGGAACCTACATAGTCCAAGTGCCCACTGGGAACCTACATAGTCCAAGTGCTCGCTAGTTAACCTACATAGTACAAGGGCCGCTAGTTGACCTAGATAGTCCAAGTGCCCGCTGGTTAACCTAGATAGTCCCAGTGCCCGCTAGGTAAGCTAAGTAGTCCAAATGTCCGATAGGGATCCTACATAGTCCAAGTGCCCGCTAGGTAACCTACATAGTCCAAGAGCCCGTTCGTTAACCTAGATAGGCCAAGTGCCCATCAGGTAACCTACACAGTCCAAGTGCCCGCTAGGTTACCTACATAGTCCAAGTGCACGTTCGTTAACCTAGATAGTCCAAGTGCCCGCTGGTAACCTACATAGTCTTAGGGCCCGCTAGGTAACCTTGATAGTCCAAGTGCCTTCTTATTAACCTACATAGTCCAAGTGCCCGCTAGGTAACCTACATAGTCCAAGTGCCCACTAGGTAACCTAAGTAATCCAAATGCCCGCTAGGGAAACTACATAGTCCAAGTGCCCGCTAGTTAACCTAGATAGTCCAAGTGCCCGCGAGTAAACCTAGATAGTCCAAGGGCCCGCTAGTTAATCTAGATTGTCCAAGTGCCCGCTAGTTAACCTAGATCGTCCAAGTGCCCGCTAGTAACCCTAGATAATCCAAGTGCCTGATAGTTAACCTACATAGTCCAAGGGCCCTCTAGTTAAGCTAGATAGTCCAAGTGCCCGCTAGGGGACGTACATAGTCCAAGTGCTCGCTAGGTAGCCTACATAGTCCAAGTGCCCGTTAGTTAACCTAGATAGTCAAAGTGCCTGCTAGGTAATCTAAATAGTCCAAGTGCCCGCTAGGGAACCTACATAGTCCAAGTGCCCGCTAGGTAACCTAGATAGTCCAATTGCCCGTTAGCTAACCTAGATAGTCGAAGTGTCCGCTAGTTAACATACATAGTCCAAGTGCCCGTTCGTTAACCTAGATAGGCCAAGTGCCCGCTAGGTAACCTAGACAGTCCAAGTGCCTGCTAGGTTACCTACATAGCCCAAGTGCACGTTCGTTAACCTAGATAGTCCAAGTGCCCGCTGGTAACCTACATAGTCCAAGGGCCCGCTAGGTAACCTTGATAGTCCAAGTGCCTTCTAGTTAACCTACATAGTCCAAGTGCCCGCTAGATAACCTACATAGTCCAAGTGCCCACTAGGTAACCTAAATAATCCAAATGCCCGCTAGGGAAACTACATAGTCCAAGTGCCCGTTAGTTTACCTAGATAGTCCAAGTGCCCACTAGGGGACGTACATAGTCCAAGTGCCCGCTAGGTAACCTAGATAGTCCAAGTGCGCGCTAGGGTATGTACATAGTCCAAGTGCCGGCTAGGAAACCTAGATAGTCCAAGTGCCCGCTACTTAACCTACATAGGTCAAGGGCCCGCTAGTTAAACTACATAGTCCAAGGTCCGCTAGTTAACCTAGATAGTCCAAGTTCCCGCTAGCTAACCTACATAGTCCAAGTGCCTTCTAGGTAAACTACATAGTCCAAGTGCCCACTAGGTAACCTAGAGAGTCCAATTGCCCGCTAGTTAACCTAGACAGTCCAAGTACCCGATAGGGAACCTACATAGTCCAAGTGCTCGCTAGGCAACCTACATAGTCCAAGTGCCCGTTAGTTAACCTAGATAGTCAAAGTGCCTGCTAGGTAACCTAAATAGTCCAAGTGCCCGCTAGGGAACCTACATAGTCCAAGTGCCTGCAAGGTAACCTAAATAGTCCAAGTGCCCACTAGGTAACCTAAGTAATCCAAATGCCCGCTAGGGAAACTACATAGTCCAAGTGCCCGTTGTTAAGATAGTTAATCCAAGTGACCGCTAGTAAACCTAGATAATCCAAGGGCCCGCTAGTTAATCTAGATAATCCAAGTGCCCGCTAGTTAACCTAGATAGTCCAAGGGCCCGCTAGTTAATCTAGATAGTCCAAGTGCCCGCTAGTTAACCTAGATAGTCCAAGTGTCCACTATTTAACCTAGATCGTCCAAGTGCCCGCTAGTTAACCTAGATAATCCAAGTGCCCGCTAGTTAACCTACATAGTCCACGGCCCTCTAGTTACCCTAGATAGTCCAAGTGCCCGCTAGGGTACATACATAGTCCAAGTGCCCGCTAGGGTATGTACATAGTTCAAGTGCCCGCTAGGTAACCTAGATTGTCCAAGTGTCCACTAGGTAACCTAGATAGTCCAAGGTCCTGCTAGTTAACCTACATAGTCCAATGCCCGATAGGGAACCTACACAGTCCAAGTGCCCGCTGAGGAACTTACATATTCCAAGTGCCCGTTAGGGAACCTAGATAGTCCAAGTGCCCGCTAGGGAACCTATATAGTCAAAGTGCCCGCTAGGGAACCTGCATTGTGCAAGTGCCCCCTAGTTAACCTAGATTGTCCAAGTTCCCGCTAGTTAACCTACATAGTCCAAGGTCAGCTAGTTAACCTAGATAATCCAAGTGCCCGCTAGTTAACCTACATAGTCTAAGGTCAGCTAGTTAACCTAGATATTCCAAGTGCCCACTAGTTAACCTAGATCATCCAAGTGTCCGCTAGTTAACCTACATAGTCCAAGTTCCCGTTAGGTAACCTAGATAGTACAAGTGCCCGCAAGGTAACCTACATAGTCCAAGTGCCCGCTAGGTAACCTAGATATTCCAAGTTCCTTTTAGCTAACCTAGATAATCCAAGTGCCCGCTAGGTAACCTACATACTCCAAGTGTCCTTTCGTTAACCTAGATAATCCAAGTGCCCGCTTGGTAACCTAAAGTGTCCAATTGTCTGCTAGGTTACCTACATAGCCCAATTGCACGTTCGTTAACCTAGATAGTCCAAGTGCCCGCTAGATAACCTACATAGTCCAAGGGTTCGCTAGGTAACCTATATAGTCCAAGTGCCCGTTAGTTAACCTACATAGTCCAAGTGCCCGCTAAGAAAACTAGATGGTCCAAGTGTCCGTTAGGTAACCTAGATAGTCCAAGGACCCGCTAGGTAAACTACATAGTCCAATTTCCTGCTAGGTAACCTAGATAGTCCAAGTGCCCGTTACCAAACCTAGATTGTCCAATTGCCCCCTATGCAACATACATAGTCCAAGTGCCCGTTCGTTAACCTAGAAATCCAAGAGCCCGCTAGGTAACCTAGACTGTCCAATTTCCCGCTAGGTTACCTACATAGTCCAAATGCCCGTTCGGTAACCTAGATAGTCCAAGTGCCCGCTAGTTAACCTACATAGTCCAAGTGCCCGCTAGGTAACCTAGATAGTCCAAGTGCCCGCTAGGTTACCTACATAGTCCAAGTGACCGCTAGGTAAACTAGTTAGACCAAGTGCCCGCTAAGGAACCTACATAGTCCAAGTGCACGCTAGTTAACCTAGATAGGCCAAGTGCGCGCTAGTTAACCTAGATAGTCCAAGTGCCGCTAGGTAACCTACATAGTGCAAGTGTCCCTTAGTTAACCTACATAGTCCAAGTGCTCGCTAGTTAACATAGACAGTCCAAGTGCCCGCTAGGGAACGTACATAGTCCAAGTGCCCGCCAGGTAACCTAGATAGTGCATGTGCCCGGTAGTTAACCTACATAGTCCAAGTGCCCGCTAGGTAACCTTGATAGTCCAAGGGCCCGCTAGTTAACCTACATACTCCAAGTACCCAGTAATTAACTTACATAGTTCAAGTGTCTGTAGGGAACATACATAGTCCAAGTGCCCGCTAGGGAACATACAGAGTCCAAGTGCCCCCTAGGGAACCTATGTAGTCCAAGTGCCCGCTAGGGAATCTACATAGTCCTAGGGCCCGCTAGTTAATGTAGATAGTCCAAGTGCTAGTTTACCTAGCAGGCCCTTGGACTATGTAGGTTAACTAGCGGGCCCTTGGACTACATAGGTTAACTACTGGGCACTTGGACTGTCTAGGTTACCTAGGGTTAGGGTTAGGGTTAGGGTTAGGGTTAGGGTTAGGGTTAGGGTTAGGGTTAGGGTTAGGGGTTAGGGGTGAGGGGTGAGGGGTGAGGGGTGAGGGGTTAG
>NW_027459091.1:295000-300870 GCF_050624435.1 Tenrec ecaudatus | reverse complement strand
GCTGCCTGACTGGAGAGGGAGCCTGGAGGCTGTTAGAATGGCGCTGCTCAGGCTCTTTGGGCTAAAGAGTCTGACGTGGGCCAGCAACTCCATGAAGTTCCCTCCCTCAGGCAGTTTTCTGCCCCTCCATCCCACTTAGTCTCCCTGCAGGCCTGGCCCTGGGCCCTGACCTTCCACTTGCTTCCTCATCCAACATGTGGTGGGCTAGCTCTTGCCAAGTACACACATGGGTGCAGACATGAGAGATCCCACTCTCTCCTGGAAACCAGGTCTGTAAACAAGGGCACAGCTGAGGCCTGTTCTTACCCAAATCATGTGCATCCTTCTCTCTGCCCTCTGCCCTGGGGTAGGGACAAGAGCTCTGGGAATACCGGCCACCCAATCGCTATGGGGCATGTCCCGACAGTGCTAGTGTACAGAGCACTGGGCAAGCAGGTCTCCCTACAGGACCTTGCGCCATGTGGGGCTACAGAAGGGGAGAAAGAAGAGTGCTGTCAGCAGCCAGCTGCACTCTGGCAACGTGGGGTCCTCTGGGCTGGGCCGCTGAGGTGGGGTGCTAAGTCTGTGCTCCCCTCTCCCTCTCCCTCTCCCTCTCCCCAGGTGTGTGGTTGTGCTCTTCAACCCCCAGAAACACAAGCAGCACCACATCCTCAACAGCTCCAGATAAATGGGCTCAGGGGCTTTGGGGAGTGCCACCTTTCCCCAGGGACGGCCAGAGGGGTGCCACCTGCTTCTCTGTGGCATTGGGCCCTGTTGGGCCCCAGGCATGGGAGGGAAGCAGCACAGGGACAGCGGGTTTGCTGCCCTTGTTTTGAGAGGGGACTGTGAGAGGCCAGACCTGGGCCAGGCTGCCAGTGCCCCTCTTGAGCCTGCCCGATTCCTTTCAGGAAAACCATCACTGCCCTTGCCTTCTCTCCTGATGGCAAGTACCTGGTCACCGGTGAGATGAGTGAGGAAGGAAGCTCAGGCACTGCAGAGGGGGGGGCCTGGCCTTAGCAGAGAGTGACAGCCTGCAGCCCGCATAGGACTGGTGCCAATTTTGACTTTCTCTACTGGTGTCCACTTTGGGTGTTTGGTCTGCCCTAGAGCAGTGTTCTTAGGCTGTAGCCTGCATCAGAAGTGCCATGGTCACCCCTTAGTACAGACTGCTGGCTCTGGGGTTCTGCAGGTCTGGGGTGGCTCTCTTCAGTTTGCAATGCTAACAAGTAGTTCCCAGTGAGGCTGAAGCTGCCAATTTGGGAACCACATTTTGGAAAACACCTCCTTAAAACATTCCTTATCCCTGGAGTCCCCCTGCTGGTCACAGTGTGGAACAGGACTGCCCTCCCATAGACTTGCCCTGTGAGGCTGTGAGAGCAAACCGCAGGAGTGGTGGTTCTTGCCCATCCAAATCACGCCAGGAGCCCGTCCCTGAGAGTCCCTGTTCCCCAACACTGATCACATTCCCTCCGGGGGTGTCCTTGATTCATGTGCAGGCGCATTAGGTTAGGTGTCCTTCATTTATGTGCAGGCTCTTGTCCAGTGGCTGGGAGGGCCAGGCCTCCGTGGATGGGGAGGGAGCTGGCTGCCTCTGGCCTTTACTTCGGGGTCTTCGGTCCCTGCAGAGTGGACACATGCCTGCTGTGCGGGTATGGGATGTGTCGGAGCGCAGCCAGGTGGTGGAGCTTCAGGAGCATAAGTATGGCGTGGCATGTGTGGCCTTCTCACCCAGCGCCAAGTACATTTTCTCAGTGGGCTACCAGCATGACATGATCGTCAATGTCTGGGCCTGGAAGGTGAGTGGGCTGCTGGCCTCAGGACAGGCGGGGCCGGGAGGGGAGCCAAAAAATTGCTGACCGGTGGCCTTAACTTCTGCCTGCTGGCCTCAGTCCCTTTCTAGAGAACTCTGAGCAGAAAGGAGCAACTGGGTATCTAGGATGCTGAAGAAGGGGCAGAAGGAGAGGTCCAGTTCACAGCTTGTCTAACCTCCTTCAGTGTGTAAGTTTCTTTTCCCTCAGCTCCTAGAAGCAGAGCCTTGATTTCCCTTGACTTTCTCTCCAGAAAAACATTGTAGTGGCTTCCAACAAGGTGTCCAGTCGGGTGACAGCAGTATCCTTCTCTGAGGACTGCAGCTACTTTGTCACTGCAGGCAACCGGCACATCAAATTCTGGTACCTCGATGACAGCAAGACCTCAAAGGTGAGGCAGCAAGTAGCCACTAGGGTGGGATCTGCTCAGATCTGTTCCACCTGCGCCCCCTTCTGCATGCTCAAAAGCCCCTTGGAAGTCTCAGCTGGGCCAAGTGCTATGTCAATATGCAAGGGAAGCCTTCTCCCTCTCTCCCCAGGGCCTACTTTCCAGGGGATAGCCTGCAGGGTGGGTGGGTGGCACCTGTGGTGGGTCTCCACAGGTGAATGCCACTGTGCCCCTGCTGGGCCGCTCTGGGCTGCTGGGGGAACCTGCTGAACAACCTGTTCACTGAAGTAGCCTGTGTCCGCGGGAAGAAGACTGACAGCACTTTCTGTATCACATCCTCAGGGCAGCTGTGTGAGTTCAGTGACCGGAGACTGTTCGACAAGTGGGTGGAGCTGAGGGTAAGTGAATGCTTTGTCGGCACCCTCCTGTCTGTCACCTCCGGGCTCCGGGACACCTGAGTCTGCATGCACGCTGGGGGAGGCCCCAGGCGGAGGAAGGTGTTTGGAAACCTCACTGCTCGCTCATGCTCTCTGTCTCTGCCTCTTCCTCTGCTTTCCTCTTCTGCTCAGCACACAGACAGCATCACAGTAAGTGTGCTGGCCCTGTCCACTGCCTCTGCTGCCTTTCTCTTGGCCGGCCTTTTCTGGGTGTGTCTTTGCCCAAACCTCAGGTGCCTTATAAGGCTTGCTGACTCCTTCCCCCTAATTGCACGGGGCTGTGAGCCCTCTGGCCAGCTGCTGTTAGAGGGAGGGGCATTGAGGGGCTCCAGCCAGGGCAGCTGGCCTGCCTTGCGCTTGTCCTTGCCTCTTGGCTCATGGCTGTTGAGGTGTCGGGTGAAGGAGTGGGCAGACGCCCTTGTTGACTGGGGCTTCTGTGCTCACAGACCACAGTGGCCCACTGCATCTCGGTGAGCCAGGACTACATCTTCTGTGGCTGTGCTGACGGCACCGTGCACCTTTTCAACCCCTCCAACCTGCACTTCCTCAGCACGCTGCCCCGGCCCCATGCCCTGGGGACAGACATTGCCAGCATCACAGAGGCCAGGTGAGCGGTGTTGGTAGGCCCCTGAGTCCTGTCAGAGCCGCACTCTGTGCCAGGCCATCCCTGGCATGCTGCAAGGAGACCTATATGCTGCACACATAGACCTCTGGGAAGACCCTTGCAGTCAAGCACAGGTGGGTCTTTTAGCATTTGTTGCTCACTGTGGGCAACCGTGGTAATCTGAGTCTGCAGTGTGGTAATGCATTGTCCTGTAAAGACCACAGCTAGGACAGACGGGCAGTTCCTTAGGGTTTCTGAGAGAGACTGGAAACCTGACAGAGCAGGCCTTTCTCCCTCAGGGTGGTACTGGGTAGCAGCTGCGGTAGGAGGGTCTTATTGTAGCCTCGGGCCTTGGGTTGGGTGATTGCAGGAAGTGAAGTTTTGCTCTGGTTTCAGTGCTGTCAGGAAGCGGGGCAGTTCTGCAGTTGGGTATATTAATTTCTCTTTCAGGCCAGGAGGGGGCTAAATCTGCAATTGGCAGGAAATGATATATGACCATGATTGTGGTTTGCACAGTGCCCTTCCTTGTCCTCTGATGTGAGTCTAGAAGGGCCTGACATCTGCTTGGCTGCATCACGGCCACACACTGTCCCCGCCTGACGTTGGGGGCTATGAAATAGCTTGTGTTCTTTTGGAGAGCCCCATGGCAAGGAATGCCAGGCCAGCCGCTGCGTTCTTTCTCCAGTGACTGCTGGCCAACCTGCTGCTCCTCCCTTTAGTGCACGATTTCATTAGCGCTCACTCACCAGTTTGCCCTGTCTGCCCAGGACACCCCGCTCCCCTCTTTCCTCAGTTGCCTTTTCGCTGGAGTGGCCAATGCGAAGTATCGGGACACCATAGCCTTGACCTTTGATCCTGCAAATCAGTGGCTGTCTTGTGTATACAATGACCATAGTACTTATGTCTGGGATGTGAAGGACCCCAAGAAAGTGGGCAAGGTGTATTCAGCTCTGTATCATTCCTCCTGCGTCTGGAGTGTAGAGGTACGTGGGCCAGGTCTGCTGAGACTGACCGTGTTTCCTGGGCTACCATTAGGAGCTGGGGTTCCTCAAGTGTGGAATTTGTTTCCTCCAGCACCCTAGCTCCCCCAGCAGTGCCCCTGGGTCCCTTCGTATCTGTTAATTGGCTCTGAGGATGCGAGGGGATATTAGTGCTGACTCATCTCAGACGTTTTTCAGTATGCCCCTGTGCAGTCTTAGCTTGGCCTCTTTGGACATGTTCCTGAACTTGACCAAACCTTAGTTTCTGCAATTATGAAATGACATACCTGATGCATTTGATTTTTACGAAAAGGAGACAATGTAAGTGGGAGATTTAGAATGCCTAGTACTTACTAGGTGCTTGGTTAATGTATATTCCTTTACTTGTTAAAGACAAGAGCTAATCATTATGACTTGCTTGCTATGGGATAAGCCTGGGGCTAAGTCTTGACCAGCCTTTTCTCTACTCTCATTCCGTCCCATCTCTGTGGGCAGGCAAGGTCTGACCCGGGTCCCTCTGGTCCTTGTGCTCCTCCAGGTGTACCTTGAGGTGAAGGACAGTCAACAGGCCTGCCTGCCCCCGAGCTCCTTTATCACCTGCTCTTCTGACAGCACCATCCGCCTGTGGAATACAGAGAGCTTTGGCGTGCATGGCTCCACCCTGCACCAAAACATCCTCAGCCACGTGAGCCTGGTGCCCCCACACCACAGTCTCAGGATCTGGGTCTCCAGACCAGACTGTTCCAGATGTTGTTTGGCCAAACTCTGACAAGGATGTCCTCTTGGCCCGCATTTCTCTCCCTGACAGGTGTCCTGTGTCAGGCCTTCCTCACCCACCTCTTCTCCTGACCTGTTTCACTAGTACCTCATTAAGATCATCTATATGGATGGGAACATGCTGGCCCTGCTGGACACCGAGCTGCCTGGGGGAGACAAAGCCGATGGGTCCCTGATGGACCCCCATGTGGGCATCCGCTCTATGTGCATCAGCCCCAACGGGCAGCATCTAGCATCAGAGGACCCTATGGGCACGCTCAGGTAAGGCCATTTGTGGAGTGCAACCCGTTGCCTCCAGGGGACAGGATGGGGGAACTTTAGGCCCCCAAGGAGAGAGGTTCAGGAGGGTTTAGCTGAAAAGGGTTGGGGACAAAATTTATTACCTTCAAGGGAAAGATACTAACTTGACAATGAAGAAACGGCAAAACCCACCCTTAGCCAAGTCATTAAGGTTAACTTCCCGTGGCAGCAGCATGAATCTGGTGAGAGGGTACACTGAGAGGCTTCAAAATGTTCCCAGAAAATCTTATGACTCTTAAGAACTCCCAATAAAATGTTGAACAACAACAACCAACGTTGATGGAAAGTTTCTTTTAGTTCTGTTTTTCCATGCAGCCTCCTCCTAGCATTGTGTCTGGTATTCTTGACCCAAATGTATAAGGAACTTAGGATAGTCATGAGGAAAAATCAGGCAAACTTCATTTGAGGTACACCTGCCAGAGTAACATATCATACTCTCCCAGGTGTCACGGTAGGAAAGACAAGCAAAGACTGAAAGCCGTTCTAGACTGGGACAGATGACACCCATGTGCCGTGGGGGCTCCTAGGATCCTGGAGCAGAAGGACATTCATGGGATAAACAAACTCATTGGCATTGGGTTGATTCCAACTCAGAGC